>NW_019396800.1:3229-20708 GCF_000591075.1 Eurytemora carolleeae | reverse complement strand
CCCCCCCCCCTAGTTGCGCCACTGCAAACTAACTCATTCTCTATTTGAATTCAATTAAAAGGTTTTTAAATGAGAAACTATAAATAACAGATGGAATATTGGGCGGTCTGACCTAGTTATTCAATTAATTCGATAATTTAAATGAGAATGATAGTTAGGGAGCAGCCCCTAGGCATTGTTTGATCAGTTGTAAAATCTGGATTAAATATGTTTGTATCTTTTCCATTTCTTTTCTTTAATACGTTCATGGGAACCATTTACATACAGGGTTACTCATTAAGGATACGACTTTAAATATATATATATATATATATATAAAATTATATGTTTAGGAATAAATTGTTTTTTGAAGATTGTTGCGTTTTAATGATATATTTATATATACAACATACATATATATCGTCTTACTTAATTCATCCTATCCATGCACGTACTATCCCGTCCTATATCCCAGCCTATCCTATTCTGTCCTATCCTTTCCCAGCCTTTCCTATTCAGTCCTATTATATCCCAGCCTATCCTATTCTGTCCTATCCTTTCCCAGCCTTTCCTATTCCGTCTTATCCTGTCCCAGCCTGTCTTATTCCTCCGTCCTATGCTATCCTGACCTGTCCTATTCAATCCTATTCTGCCCCGACCTATCTTATTCCGTCCTAAAACTATCCTCGCCTATCCTATTCAGTCATATCCTATCCGAAGTCTATCCTATTCCGTCCTATCCTATTCTATGCTGTTCTGATTATCCCATACAGCAGTAAATGTGCATACCAGGCAAGACCAGTGGCTATTAAGTATGTTTTATTATGACGGCTCTATTCAGGCAGGTTGAGGCAGTAGCCCTGGCTTTAACTACTAAATTTACAGGGCTACGGTAACGAATCTAGGCTTGACCGCTCTCATGCATATTATTCAGATCAAATCCAGAGATAATGAGATATTTTAATAATGTGTAGTGTAGGCTTCTTTTCAGAAGTAAAATGAAAACAAATCTGTCTAACGCATTTAAAGTGCAATATTTTACGAATAAACAGAGTACCCGGTTACCCAGAAAGTTAAGATATAAATAAAAAATTGCACAATGTTTAGAACAACTATATTTGGCCTTTTGCAGCTGTATTTGTATTTGTTACAGTTCGAAATAAAGGTTTTAAATTATTGCAAATTTGCAAAATTGCGTAATTCTACGACAGAAGTTTAAATGTTCGGAAAACAAAATCATAAATTAGAAATTAACGTTTGAGAAATTACGCAAAACTTTTAAACTTTCCATAATTTCCCGTCGAAATAAATTTGGTCATTTTATTCGTTTAATTAACAGTGTTTGCGTGTAATTAATTACTGATTGCGTTTCTGAATTCCATGTTTCTAAAAGTTGCATTCATTTTGTTATAAATCACGAAGAGAATGTTGGGAACATTGGAAGGGTTTCTTCGAACAGTGCATTTCCTATAGTTTCATTTTTCTTTTATATGATAAACAGAAGACTCTTTTTTACAGTGATATCCAGAAAAAAAGTCGACTTTTAGACTCAAGTTAGGACTTTATAGTCCAATGAACATAAGGCACAGAAATTGTGCAGTTTAACCAGACCCATTTTACTTAAAGGGAGTGACCGGCAATGTATGGTGGTTGAACGGAGATTACAGTATTGCAGAGTAATTCTTCAGGATTCATTTGAGATATATAAAACGTTTTAAAGATGTATAATTACCGAGTTTAAGCGCAAAGTCGACACTCAAAATCATCAATTTGGGTGGATACGTTTTGAGATTCGTTTTTTTTTAAATACTTGTTTTATAGGAACAGGTTGAGAAAATAAAAATTAACTCTTATCATTATTCACTTATTAGTTATTATAATCTCTCATTATATTCACAAAAATTGTCTGCAGATTTTCTAGAGTTATTATTGAAAAGACGACATTTGAGGAATTTGTAGAAATCTGCGAACACATTCATAGAAAATAAGAAATTCAATATAATGATGAAACGGAATAATTAATTCTACATTCTACCATTGATTTATTGACAAATTTCTTTTGAGAAATATGTTCCTAAACATTTAATTAGTTTACTGTAGAATTTTTACCATATTTTTCGTCGTCAAAACGTATCCACTCAAAAGGATGATTTTGAAAGTCGACTTTGCGTTCAAACTCATTACTTATAAATCTTTAAAACGTGTTATGTTTCTCAAATAAATCCTAAAGAATTTCTCTACAATACTGTAATCTTAGTTCAACCACCATACATTGACGGTCACTCTCTTTAATAAGTGATTTTATAACTTACTCGTAAAACCATTCACAACTTCAAATGCACCTTCAGTATTACTGTAGTGTCGTGTAGTCCTAACTTTCTTCGGATTGTGAAAAAAGATGTACTTCTGATGACACACGAAGCCCCCTGAATTTCTGATGACACACGAAGCCCCCTGAATTTGTAGATATGTTTGTGAATTAATATTTGATCTGAACCTAAATATGATTTAAGTTCTATCTATTCTAATGTTATCAATCAAGAATGCGGACTGTGTATAAAGACTGCCGCCTATATCAAAGCACGTTAAAGTGATGTTAGGACCACACAGTGTTTGGCCTGATCAGGCAGCATTGGTTTGCATATTTTAGGCCTGGTTAGTGGTTTAGCGCTTTGATTAAGAATATATCAACTTCTGTAGAATGGCTTGAACTGAATAACCAATTAATTGAACGTAAGGTTTAAAAAGAAATATATAAGAGTCTGCTTAGTGAATGAATTCAATAACAAAAAGCAGACTATGCATGATAAGAAAAATAATGCGTCGAATTGAAAACTAAAATCTTAGAATTATAGAAGGTGTCACTATATTAATTTTGTGTACGGTAAAGATTTTTCGCAGATTTTTATTGCTAAATTCGAGGATTTCCGTAAAATTCGTGGATTTATGCTCGTGCATAATACTCGACGTGATAACTAAAAAATTGTCTCTACACAAAAAATCTGAATTCAGTATTGTTAGAGCCGCTGATTTCGGGCCGCACTAAAATTAAAATACATTCATAAATCTTCTATATAATAAAGCTTTCCTTAATAAATATTTATATATATGTTAGCCATAGCAGGATAAACGGCTGGACCGAATTGGCTGGAATTTTTTGACGGAACCCTTTAGTACCCCGGGGTAAACATAGGCTAAAAAATTTGAAATCTTTTTTCAAAACCGAATTTTTTAATTTAATATCATCTTTATATAGTAGATGAATGCATTTTTTATAGTACCAATTTAATTATCCGTGTCATCTTTATTTTAGAATTTAAAAAGAATATTATTAACGTTATTTCTACAATTTCCAAATTTGATAGTTAATTAGACAGTTAGTCGACTAAATGGATATTATAGCTTAAAATTCTAACCAACTGACTCTTTTATCTTATAATCTTCTTATTCTTTAATATTCAATGGATAAAATAATTCATTCATTCATTCATTCATTCTTTCATTTTTCCTATTATCTAAACCTAAATCTCATCTTAATCTAAAACCGTAATTAGCTATTTATCGAATGTCATCAGTTTTTACAAAATTAAGAAATATATTATAAAAATCTAGATATAACTCCAATACAACGTTTTGAAGGTGCGTATGCTTTTGAATTTACTTGTGATTTCTTTTCTTTTGACATTTTTTTGTCCCCCCTTAATTAATTTTTACTCTTTTAACTTTACAACATTCCCTGGTTGTCCTAGTCGTCAATAATTGTCGATCCTATTTGTCCTAGTCGTCCATAGTTGTCCTGGCTGTTTTAGTTTTCCTATTTGTCGTAGTTGCCGTTCTGTCTTAGTTGTCCTAGTTGTCCTAGTTGTCCAAATTTTCCTAGTTATCCTAGTTGTCCTGCTTCTCCTAGTTGTCCTATTTCTCCTAGTTGTCCTATTTCTCCTAATGTCAAATTTGTCCTAGTTGTCCTAGTCGTTCTAGTTGTCCTTAGTTGTCCTTTATGTCCTAAGTTGTCCTTGTTGTCCTAGTTGTTCTAGTGGTCGTAGTTGTCCCAGTTGTCCTATTTTTCCTAGTCGTCGTTTTTGTCCTAGTTGTCCTAGTTATCAAAGTTGTCCTAGTTTCCTAGTTGTTCCAAGTCGTTCTAATTTTCCTTGTTTTCCTAGTTTTCCTAGTTTTCCTAGTTGTCCTGGCTGTTTTAGTTGTAATATTTGTTCTTGTTGTCCTCTATGTCCCATATTTTCATTTTAGTCCTAGTTGTCCTAGTTGTCCTAGTCGTTCTAGTTGTCCTTAGTTGTCTTAAGTTGTCCTAAATTGTCCTAGTTGTCCTAGTCGTTCCAGTTGTCCTGGTTTTCCTAGTTGTCTATTTTCCTGTCCATATATTTTCTGCATGACTTGTCTAATGTCTAATAGCTGGTTTACAATATAAAATGATATTTCAAAATCAGATTCCTCAAACCTTTACGGTTTCGATGCTTGGTTAAAATCATTTATCCGTCTCTCTCCCTCTCCACCTTAAACATAACCCTCCTCCCCCCCCCCTTCCCTAACTTTCTTAATTTTCTAAACTTCCTGAAAATGGAAACAAATCCTACAAAGTTTTTCAAAGGAATTGAAGTTTTGCCACAGACTCAAATTTTCTAATCCACATATCTATGCAACCTGATGGTGAAATTTGATATTTGATATTTTAATTTAAAGACTATTGAACTTAACCGAGTTTTTAGTTTGAAATATCTCCACGACATCCGGGTCGCCGAAATTATTCATTTTATAGATATAATTCCTTAGAACCCTGATTACGAATTGATCTGAGTCTGACGAACTAAAAATAAATGAACTTGAAAATCTTTTTATTTATTTATTTTGCTAAATTATAATAAATGGGTCGTCAGACCATAACTGAAAATATTCAGATAATAAGCAAGAAAATGGCAATATCTCATTTATTTTTAGTTTAATAAGCGTCTTTTTGGAACAGATTTTTTATTTAGAAAGTTTCTGAATTTAGCATGATTTGAAAGTTCTCATTGCTACATGATTAACCNGATAGATAGATAGATAGATAGATAGATAGATAGATAGATAGATAGATAGATAGATAGATAGATAGATAGATAGATAGATAGATAGATAGATAGATAGATAGATAGATAGATAGATAGATAGATAGATAGATAGATAGATAGATAGATAGATAGATAGATAGATAGATAGATAGATAGATAGATAGATAGATAGATAGATAGATAGATAGATAGATAGATAGATAGATAGATAGATAGATAGATAGATAGATAGATAGATAGATAGATAGATAGATAGATAGATAGATAGATAGATAGATAGATAGATAGATAGATAGATAGATAGATAGATAGATAGATAGATAGATAGATAGATAGATAGATAGATAGATAGATAGATATTGTAAAGTTTGGAAGAGTAAAGCTTACATATATTGAAAAACTGTGAGATGGTGACGTCTGAGACCCCCCCCCCTTCCTTCTATGCTGATCAGGGTTAAGTATCCAGAACACCTAGATCAATCTTCATTTCCCATCTTGGCATCACAGATTTCAATACCGGAGGAAGAGGCGGTTCTAATCAGACCGCCCTTGAGATTTACAAATGCAACTATTAACCATTCGTTTCTATTAATGTTTCACGACCCAAGATATTCGTCAGAATCTAGCCATTTTCAACTATTTTTTATTTTATTTGTCTAATGATTTCTTTAAAAATATCGCTTTTTGCAAATTTAATTTTAAATTCTTGATAAAACATTAATGCATAAAGATAAACTAACACCAGTATTTTAATTTTTCCAGATAAGATTTTCTGTCTATCCGTAAATTTGTCTATCTGTCTATCTGTCTATCTGTCTATCTGTCTATCTGTCTATCTGTCTATCTGTCTATCTGTCTATCTGTCTATCTGAACAGGTGATGTTTGGATTGGGATATATATCTGTATATAAAGCCCCGTAGTTCAGACAAACTATCACGGATTAACCCCCCTCCCTCTGGGTAAAAACTATGAGGTTTATATCTAGGTATATCAAGAAACAGAATTAAAGAATAAATAAAACAAAACCTCAGGCTTTAATCCATAAATCCTTACAGCAGGTGCTCAAGGGGACACCTGCTGCGTAAACTGGGTCAGCTTATAAAATGGTTTTACAAATATTTTTAAGGACATGGTTTCATAAACAAATAAAAGTAAGAAGTTTAAAGATTCTTTTCGTGTATAGAAAAACTTCAACTCTAGATCAGAATTCCTGACAATCTTATCAAAATTAACTTTTGATTTTAAAAACTTTTGCAGAGTTCTTTAATAAAAAATGTGCGTTTAAGATTAACACAAACGAAAATAGGACGTTTACTTGAGGGTTGAAAACGCATTGGAGAACGCCTTTGAACACGACTACTAAAACAGTATGAACACGACTATAAAAACAGTTTTAACACGACTACAAAAACATTATGAACACGACTACAAAAACATTATGAACAAGACTACAAAAACAGTATGAACACGGCTACAAAAAAACAGTATGAACACGACTATAAAAACAGTATGAACACGGCTACAAAAACAGTTTGGTCACGACTACAAAAACAGTATGAACACGACTACATAAACAGTTTGAACACGACTACAAAAACAGTATGAACCGACTACATTAACAGTTTGAACACGGCTACAAAAACAGTATGAATACGACTATAAAAACAGTTTGAACACGACTACAAAAACAGCTTGAACACGACTACAAAAACTGTTTGAACACGACTACAAAATCTGGTTTCTTTATGCATCAGATTATTTTGTAATATACATTGAGACCCAAAAACTATTGAATAGGAAGACTACATTTAAGCAAATGTATGTGTTTTTGATGCTGTTATTGAGAAAATGGTTTAACCTACAGTGATAACTAGAAAACTGTAGAATAGGAAGACACATTACAGCAAAACATGAGTTTATTTGAAGTTGTTTTAAAGAAAATAGTTTTACTTGTAACTAAATGAATCACTTATCAAAATAAATAGATCTGTTAAAACTGCACAATTGCTGTGTCTTATCTTTATTAGATTGGGGGGATGCACGCAAAGCAAAAGAAGAAAATTAACACCATCCAATACATTTTAAAATCTAAAATGGCAATTTCTTTCTCATTTTTGGTTAGGTAAAGGTTTGTAAGGTACCCTTTTGTATGGGGCATGATGTTTTTTAAATGGAGGGTCATTTTAAATTACATTTACTGTCTCTTTAAGGTGACAATCAAGCATATTTTTTATTAATCTCCATATTTAATAAATCATTATCATCAAAAATTAAATGATACTCAAATTCGTTTTAGATTGTACTTACTATTAACTTTCATTAAAAATAGTTCAGCCGAAGTATTAAAAATCCTAATTCAAAATGTTGTTCTAAAATACGACCCCCCCCCCCCCCCCTTCAAAATATCCTAGTTGCGCCCCTATAGTTCTAACGAATGAATAGATAAATGTATATGCCTGAACAAACTGTAAATGAGAAGCTTGACATTGACTGATAAAAAGTTTCAGCTTGATTTGTTTGTAGCTCTGTCTGAGTTATGCTAAAACGTTGTGAGTGTTTGATACCAGATTACTATGAAGGGAGCCTGTCCAAAAAAATATAATTTGGTAAAAATTCAAAACTAAAATTTTTAAAAAAATAAAATAAAAGATAATTTGTTGAAAAAAATATGGAAATTCTTTTTTTATATAATCTACTGAAAGTTAAAGTCGGTTGCTTTGTATTGATAGTTTAGTTGGTCTCTTATCTTAATTAAGCATCAGTTAAAACTATTGTAATAGCTGTAATACTTATACGCATACGCATACATATACGCACACTTACACATTTCCTTTAAACCATGTATACTTATACTTAAACATAATTTTCTACCTTTAAACCAGGTATTCTTATACTAATGCATACTTTCCTTCCTATAAACTAGGTATACTTATGCTTAAACATACTTTTCTACCTTTAAACCAAGTATACTTATACTAATGCATACTTTCCCTTCTATAAACCAGGTATACTTATACTTAAACATACTTTCCAACCTTTAAACCAGGTATACTTATACTTAAACATATTTTCCTTCCTTTAAACCATGTATACTATATTTACACATACTTAACTTTCTTTAAACCAGGTATACTTATACTAATACATACTTTCCATCCTATAAACTAGGTATACTTATACTTAAACATTGCATACTTTCCTTCCTTTAAACCATGTATACTATATTTACACATACTTAACTTTCTTTAAACCAGGTATACTTATACTAATACATACTTTCCATCCTATAAACTAGGTATACTTATACTTAAACATTGCATACTTTCCTTCCTTTAAACCATGTATACTATATTTACACATACTTAACTTTCTTTAAACAAGGTATACTTATACTAATACATACTTTCCTTCCTATAAACTAGGTATACTTATACTTAAACATACTTTCCTTCCTTTAACCCAGGTATACTTATACTAATACATACTTTCCTTCCTATAAACTAGGTATACTTATACTTAACATACTTTCCTTCCTTTAAACCATGTATACTTATACTAATACATACTTTCCTTCCTATAAACAATGTATACTTATACTTAAAAATACTTAACTTCCTTTAAACCATGTATACTTATACTTAAACATACTTTCATTCCTTTAAACTAGATATACTTATACTTAAACATACTTTCCAACCTTTAAGCCAGGTATACTTATACTTGAACATACTTAACTTCCTTTAAACCATGTATATTGTATACTTATACTTTCACATACTTAACTTTTTTTAAACCATGTATACTTATACTTTCACATACTTAACGTCCTTTAAACCATGTATACTTATACTTAAACATACTTTCCTACCTTTTAGCCATACTTAACTTCTTAACTTCTTAACTTAACATACTTAACTTCCTTTAAACCAGGTATACTTATACTTAAGCATACTTTCCTTCCTTTAAATTATGCATACTTATGATTAAACATACTTTCCTTCCCTTAAACAAGGTATACTTATACTTATATATACATCCTTTTCTTCCCTTAAAACAGGTATATTTATCGTAACTTTTTCATAATCATAATCACGAAAATATAAAAAGTCAAAGTGATTATAAAGATAAAATTCATATTTCTTTGTTAGGTTTAATGGCGCGCACACACTTGAGGCGCGGGCGCGTAAAGATTATGAGAAGGAGGGTTTATGTGTGTATCAATGGTGGGATCATGAGCGTGTGATATATTGAATCCTTTAAAACTAAATGGATCCCATCATACAACAACTCCAAGTTAGGAAGCATTCATATAGATATAGTTGCACGCTGGGACACCAGGGAGGATAAAAAATATAAGACTGTACACTACACCAGGGAGGATATGAAATGCAAGAGTTTGCACCATACCATGGAGGATTTAAAATATAAAAGAGCACTTTTCTAATTCAGTGTTCTCTTTCTCTTACATATAATCAATATCATATATAACTGATTAAGATTAAAAACAAATGACTGCAATTAATATTAACAAATAAAAACTCTTTACTGAGACAAAAAGAAGGTAATAATCAAAAATATTTAAATTTTACCGTCATTATTAGATTTTACTTATTTTAGAAAAAAGAAAACTAGATTGAGCTTGCTAATACTGTTAAAATGGTTCTAAATTCTACCCTCTTTGTAAAAACTATAGAAAAGAAGTAAAACGCGCTTTAAAATGCACCCAACTAGACTGTCTAGCTGTATTTGCAAATCCAATGATTCTAAAATAAAGACCTGAAATATTCTAAAATCCTGAAAATTTTTGACGAAAAAGCATTTTTTTAACTTTGGTATTCTTTATTTTCACATTTTCGCAGATTACAATTTCTAAGCGACTAGTAATTGATAGATACATATTTTTAATGCAAATAATCATTTTTTCAGACGAAAAAGCATAAATTTTGTAAAAATGAAAAATTATACTTTGCGCAATTTGTAAACTGCGGTTACTTTGAAGCAAAGGACGACTTCTGGGCAAATATAACAGTTGGAACAATATACATCATAATATACACAGGTTATCACGTGGGAAAAAAGTAAATCGATTGTTATCAAGTATGTTTTCAATCATAACTTCTCTTCTGGAAGAGCTTTTGAGAAAAACGAAAGTGTTTTTTTATTTCTATTTTGTAACCGGATATATTTGCTATTTTTAACTTGGGGGTAAAATCTAAACTAGGCAAGCTAGGAGGTTACAAAGTTGTACCGGTGATTGGTAAGTTTAGTGTGCTTTAGAAGGCAGAAGGATGCATCACCCCTCTTCTATAAGTGAGATTAATTATTAAATCTAGACTCAGTGTCTTTTAATTAATAAACATTCTATCCCATTAAACCATATTCCTCCAAATATATCTATGTACTGCAATGTTTATTTTCCTCCCACACAAAATGTTTCTATGGCTGGCATTGTTTACATTCCTTCAACTAACTGCAGTACAACGGTGGGAAGTTTGGTGGTTCATTTGCAAATTTTTCCAATAATTAATCCTGAACTATATAGTCCTTGGTAGAATCTGAGAATTGTTAGTAAACATTGGTTCCATGAACCTGGAAATAAACCTGTCACTGTAAACAGTCAAATAAACATTTATGCTTCCAAACTCTTCATTTAACTTTAACTAGAAGTCAAGGAGGTGGGGGAGGGGGGGCACGGGAGTTTTATTAAAGGGGGAGGATGGGAGGGGGAGGGGACTTTCACTTAAAATAGTGGGAACTACAAGGTTGTAATGCAAGGAAAGTTAATTGCAGTTACGTATACTCTGCGTACAAATTGGAACCAGTTCTCCTCCTCTGGGCGACATTTGTAAACAAGAATAGATGCATCAGTGTTCGTTTAGTATCCGAGGAGGTTAAAAACATTAAATTATGATAATTTACATAATAGTTTATTATGCCCAGAATATTTCATTGATTTTTGTTATGTAAAAGATGGTTCCATGTCAGGCTTCGACATCCGTCTTGTGTTTACATTAGCGCCCAGAGTCAGTACACTGCAGTACAAAAGATGTGTACACTTCTGAAATAACTTTCCTTGCATTACATCATTGGGGAACTTGAAGTTTTACTAAAAGGTTGAGAGGAAGGAGGTTTACTAAAAAGGTTGAGAGGTAGGAGTTTTACTAAAAGGTTGAGAGCTAGAAGTTTTACTAAAAGATTGAGAGGTAGGAGTTTTACTAAAAGATTGAGAGGTAGGAGTTTTACTAAAAAGGTTGGGAGGTAGAAATTTTAATAAAAAGGTTGACAGGTAGGAGTTTTACTTAAAGGATGATAGATAGAAGACAAAAGTTATGATGTAGATAAAAATATAGATAAATAGAAATATAGATAGAAGCTAAAGTTATGATATAGATAGAAATATAGATAGACAGATATATGGATAGATAGATAGAAATATAGATAGATAGAAATTTAGATAGAAGGTAAAGTTATGATATAGATAGAATCTAGATTGCAGTGTATACAGTAGCCGTGTACCCACCCTTACCAGCTCATAATCTAATGGAGTTGTATAGCCCTCTAGATTCAACTAATGATGAGCATCACGTTTGTTTTTTAATATTCAAGGTTTTTAGAATTTAAAGGTGCTCCAGAAGAAGCTGAGATGGTAATCACACAAAAATCTAACTCAATTCTTCTTATTTTTTTCCAAAATTTTCTCTAAGCAAAGATATTTACCAATACAGGTTTTTTAAAGTGATTTATAAAAACGATTTTCTCAATCGTTTTGATCAATCCTTTTGGTCAGAGTGAAACTCTATCACAGTCTAATTCAATTAATTTCACTAGAATGAGATGATTCAATCGGTGTACTGTCCTGATCTGCCGTCTATTATAGTCTGTGTGTACTGTACACTGTACAACTCTAGCTGCTTAAAGGTCGGCATGATACTTCAAATGTACCGGAGTTTTCTTATTGAGCATAAAATTTAGAAATTGTATAAACAGTCCTGATTATTCTGGAGACTCAATCAAATGTTAAAAAAATTGAATGTTTAAAACCGGAACTTGAATGTTTAAAACTGGAACTTTAATGTTTAAAACCGGAACTTGTATGTTTGAAACCGGAACTTTAATGTTTAAAACCGGAACTTGGCTGTTTAAAACCGGAACTCCAAACGATGCCCATCCCTAGCCATAGATTTAGCTACGATACCATCTCTAGGAGTTAAACTCTCCGTGATTAAGATGAAACCGGATTACGGGGCAGCGTGCGCAACCAAGATAGATAGATACAAAGATTATGGCCAGACAGATTATTAGCTGATATAATGATTATATGGTTTATTTTAGTTTCACTTTATATTCATATATTGGATTTTAGTCGAAAACAAGAAAGATACATTACAAACACTGTGATCTTGCCAGGATACATTTGTTGCATGGCACGCCCTGGATCAACTCTACACATGGGTAGTCTGACAGTGCGACTAAATGCATATACAGTACGTGTTGTACAGGCACGGATCATGCTACTTTTAAACTGAGGTTCAAATTGTACTGCAGTTTCTGGGAGGAATATAAACAGGTTCCAAAAGAGACCAATGTAAAGTTGTGTTTTTTGTAACCATTTATATTAGTAGGCTATTATTATATGTACTTTTGGAGCTTGGCTGCCCACGTGAATTTAATGGTTCTGTCAATATTCCAGGAAGCTATGACTTTCGATCCCAATTTCTCCTATTAAACATATTTTTTCATCCTTCTTTCTTTAATACTTTTTTGCCGGCATATACGTTTTGAATAAAAAGTATTAAACAAATAAATCCGTAACTTCAAAGATTGTTAAAATATAAACCAAAACGCGTATGATTTCAAATAGAAGAAACCGAATGCCTCTAACTCTGGTTAGTCCGGGGCGTGCTGCATTAAAATTAGTGTGTTTTTTCTAAAATTTTGTCAAATTTCTCTACGATATAACTCAAAACTTTTTAATTACTTTTAAATTCTTTTATTTACCTATTTATTAAATTGACCGAATTGCCTCAAATTTAAAATGGGGAACTTAGTTGAGCCACGGAAATGTTCATAGTTTGATTTACAAAACCTTAGTCTGCTTTTTTTGATAGAAATTATAGTTTCCATGCAAAGCTGGGTTCCCAAGCAAGTCTAAATATGATACATAATATGTGCCTAGTATGCAGTAGCAAGAACCAGGTTTAATGAAGTCTTAAAGAAAAATCATAAAGATAGTAATCTAGATGAGTGTATTGAGCAATACAAGTTAATGACCGTCTAACCGACCATTCACACCAAATAGGCAGAAACAGAGCCTAAAAAAGGAGGATTTGAAGAGGGAGGTAGAGCATGGGTAAAATGGAATTTAAGGAGGATAGAGGGGTAAATATAGAGGAGGATAGAGGGGTAAATATAGAGGAGGATATAGGGGTAAATATAGATAAAGATTTTGCGAAATAATCTATTTTGCTGGAAACAAAGTATGCAAAGTTTTAAAATCTTCGAAGTTGTCCTAGTCCAAAGAATTATAATGCAAAGATAGTTATTTTAGAGGTGTACGCATTTTATACAGCAGTGTACTATCTCCATGGGCGGTAAGGTAATCACAAGACGGATGTCACAGCCTGACATGTGATCCATCTTTCACATAGAAAATCAATGAAATATTCTGGTCATATGAAACTATTTTGTGAATTATCAAAATTATCAAAATTAAATGCTTTTTTCCTCCTCAGATGCTAGAGTAACACTGATGTATCTATCCTTGTTTACAAACAGTGCCCAGAGAGAACTGGTTTTAATATGTACGCAGAGAATATGCAACAGCAAACAACTTTCCTAGCAATATAATTTTGTCATGGTCTAATCGGTTCAAGCTTAAAACGGAAAAGAGAAAAGGTGAATAAGGAAGATAATGGGACTATGGTGAATGTGTGAAGAAGAATTAGCATGGAAAACACTAAAAGTCGATCATTTCAAATTTTGTAAAAAAAAACTGTCAATTAAAAGAAGATAATGTGTTAAATAACAATAAAGGAAAAATAAAGGGGCCAGAAAAAAAATAAAGAAACGTAAAAAAGGAATATCGATTTAGAAAATAAAAAAGGGTGAAAAAAATAAGGAGATATAAGAGTAAACAGGACAAAAATAGGGTAAAAGAGCTAAAGGAGGGGTTAAGGGGTAAAAAGGAGGAAGATTGAGGTAATCACCTTGGTTGAAGAAAAATAATCAGGAAAAGGGAAAACGCTTTTTAAAATGAATATAAAGAAAAGAAGGTTTAAGAAGCATCGGGTAAAGGTGTTTAAGGCAATTGGTAATAGAAGGATAAAGGGGGGGAAATGGAAGGGGATTTAATGAGGAATACAACAGGTGAAAATAACTTACAAAAGTATTAATTTTTTGTGTTTTTTGTTTCAATGTTTCAAACCAATTTATAATTTGTTAAATTATAAAAGGCACATGTCCTTTTGTATTTCCAGACCTTTATACATCTAGTAGACTGTAATCAAACTGATGAAGGATTGGTAATAAACCAGTTAATGAGCGCCTTTAGTAATTAAGCGCAGATGGTTCTTTTTGGTTTGAATTTTGATCACCAGGGGTTCGAAGAAGCAAAAAAATCCAAGAATGAAAATCATAATTTTAGAAAATTGCATTGTAATTTCCCTCCCCCCCCCATACACCTTTCCAGAATATAAAGCCCTGTATAACCCATATTAACCAATTTTCATTTATATTTATATATTTCTTTACATGCAGGTGCCCATTTCAAGCCAAATAGGCATTACTGAGAACCTGGCCTGTGCTCAAAATTGGCCTGTACGCCCTGATTAAATCTCATTTTATGATCGGGTGTAAAGGGTAGCCTCAAAAAGGCATAAAGCTGATTCAGGTAAGGGGGTATTTTACGCCAACTTTATAATTGCAGTTCTCATAAATTGCGCAAATAATAATAAAAGCGTGCATGCTAATTTGCGAATATGAATTACGCAAGTTCAACGCAATTTGTTCTTAGAGCAGGTTGCAAAAATGCAAGAAACATAGTTATGCTTCCTTTTTTGTATTCTTATATTCTTGTATTCTTATATTCTTGTATTCTTATATTCTTGTATTCTTATATTCTTGTATTCTTACATTCTTGTCTTCTTAAATTCTTGTATTCTTAAATTCTTGTATTCTTGTATTCTTATATTCTTATATTCTCAAATTCTTGTATTCATGTACCCTTGCATTCTTATATTCTTGTATTCTTGAGCTCTTTTATTCTTGTATTCTTGTATACTTGTATTCTTGTATTCTTATATTCTTATATTCTTTTATTCTTGTATTCTTGTATTCTTTTATACTTTTATTATTGTCTTCTTAAATTCTTGTATTCTTTTATACTTTTATTATTGTATTTTTGTATACTTATATTCTTATATTATTGTATTCTAAATTCTTGTATCTGTATTCTTGCATTTTAGTATTTCTTTTGTATTCTTATATTCTTATATTCTTGTATTCTTATATTCTTATATTCTTGTATACTTTTATTCTTGTATTCTTGTATTCTTATATTCTTGTATTCTTCTATTCTTTTATACTTTTATTATTGTATTTTTGTATACTTATATTCTTATATTATTGTATTCTAAATTCTTGTATCTGTATTCTTGCATTTTAGTATGTACGTAAATGTATAGGAGATCTAATAAAGGTTTCCACCCTTCCGTTCTATTGTCTTGGAGCTGGCGTTATACCTAGAATATATATCTAGAATATATACCTAGAATATAAACCTAGCAAAGAAAATCAAGGATTATAAGGAGTTTTCAAGCTGACATTATACTAAACTATATTATACATATAACAAAGAGGATCAAGGATTCCATAGTCTTCATTTTGACGTTATATTCAGAATACACACGGCAAAGAGGATCAATGATTACAGAGTCTTGAATCTCCATTATACCTAGAATATATTTCTAGTAAAGAGTATCAAGGATTACAGTGTCTTGAATCTATAACGTTACACCAGGCCTGGAATACATACAGCAAAGAGGATCAAGATTTACCCAGTCTTAAATCTTAGCTAGAATACATCTAGCAAACAGTCTTCAATCTAACGTTATTAATAGAATATATATCTACCAAAGAGGATCAAGGATGACAGAGTATTGAATCTACAACGTTATACCTAGAACCTAAATCTAGCAAAGAGGGTCAAGGATTACAGAGTCTTGAATCTGACTATATACCTGAATATTTATCTAACAAAGAGGATTAAGGATTACAGAGTCTTGAGTCTGACGTTAAACCTAGAATAATCTAACAAAGAGGATAAAGAATTACAGAGTCTTGAAGCTGGCACTATGACTAGAGTACACCTTGAAAAGAGGATGAAGGATTACAGAATCGTCTTGAATCGAACGTTATACTTAGAATACATCTAGCAAAGAGGATAAAAAATTATAGCTTCTAGAAACTGGCGTTTAAAATAGAAGAAAAAAACTGAATAGATTCTTAACAGTCATCTCTGAAGTCCGGTCCTGAATGAGTAAACTTGTTATATCTATAATTATGTTTAGATATATACTCTGGAAGTGCGGATATATAAATATGTTTAGATATATACTCTGGAAGTGCGGATATATAATTATGTTCAGATATATACTCTGGAAGTGCGGATATATAATTATGTTCAGATATATACTCTGTAAGTGCGGATATATAATTATGTTCAGATATATACTCTGGAAGTGCGGATATATAATATTTTGTTCTGATATATACTCTGGAAGTGCGGATATATAATTATGTTCAGATATATACTCTGGAAGTGCGGATATATAATATTTTCTTGATCTCTGACAAGGCCGGCCAGATCACAATGTATTATAACTTTATACAGTTTAAAAACTATTATAAATATCCTGGGGAAAAACAAACAGTTGTGATGATGCTTTGAATCTTGGAATCTTTAGTAATTTTTCCATCCCGTATCATCCCTTACCTCGACAGTTTGAGAGAGGGCGCGAAGAACCCTGAATGTTTAGTTTGTTAGTAATGGTTAATGAGTATTGTTAACTACATTGGCAATAAAGTCTGTAAGTGAAAGGTTAGAGCTCTCATTTACTGCAGAGTAATCAGTTAAGCTCCCAGCAATATGTCTGCTAGAAGTGAAATACGTAAAACTTGTTTCTAGATTATAGGATAGCTATACTTGGGTGTAAATGAATTGTCCTCCCCCCACCCTTCTCCTCTTGTCCAGTTCCCCCTCCTCCTCTAAAAATGCTTCTGTCTGTCTGGGTGACAGTTCTGTATCTAAATGGGTGATCCCTTAAGGGAGAAATAGGAAAACCGACTCCAACCTTATCTATATAGAGGAGGGAAGAGAGAAGAGGGAGACGGTAGGAGGGAGGAGAGAGGAGGGAGGAGGGAGTATACTTATATTCTT
>NW_019396800.1:0-2949 GCF_000591075.1 Eurytemora carolleeae | reverse complement strand
CTCCCACCTGCCTCTTCCCGGTGCTGGCCCCCCCCTTTCATCCAACTCTCATCGTTATATCTATCAAATCAGCAAATCTCTCCATTATTACATAATTTACTATTTTCCCATTTTAACGAGACACATAGACAAGTTCAACAAAAGGAGTTGAGTCTTTTCCATAAATTCTGATTTTCTGAGCCTTATATCTTTGCAACCCAATGTCGAAGACCTAAGATATTTCAAACTACGAAATGCGTCAGATCAAATAATTTGAGTTTTAAATATCAAAGGGTTACACAATCAGGTTGCAAAGATATAGGGATCAATAAATTTTAGTTGAAACTCAATTCCTTTTTTTTAAATTGAAATCTAACATGATTCCAATTATATAAGTTACACATAACTATACAGAAGGAGAAGGTCAAATTTTTAATAGAATCTATTTAATTGTTTTTGATATATTTGATAGAATTTGTAGAAAAAATAATTTTGTAAATTCTATATGATCACAAAAACTATTTGAAGCATCATAAAAATGTAAAAGCCTGTATTTTCCTGTATTAGCCTTATTTGCCTGTATTTGCCTGTATTTCCCTGTGTTTGCCTGTATTTGCCTGTATTTGCCTGTATTTGCCTGTATTTGCCTGTATTTGCCTGTATTTGTCTGTATTTGCCTGTATTTGCCTGTATTTGCCTGTATTTGCCTGTATTTTCCGGTATTTGCCTCTATTTGCCTGTATTTGCCTGTATTTGTTTGTATACCTGCGAATTTGAGAAAATTTAAAAACTAAAATTGCGGCTTTTGTGAAAGTTTGAAATGCCGAAAAAAATACTGAGGAAGAGCTGAGTACAGAAGAAAAAAATATCAAAGCTGAACAAACATTATGATGAATTTTCGAAAAAAAACTCTCTAATAAGAATTGATACATAGCGTTTTGAGAATACAACTTTTCTCCGCAACATCTGACGAGACAAAATACAATTACGCTTCTTGAAAAAAACGGTAAAAGTTTTTAAGTTCAATTCAATTAGGTCACACTTTCGGCGATTTCGGCCATTTCACATCAAAACTATTCTGGAAAAATCCCAACTCATCTGTTCTTTACATTGGATACTCTAGAATTTTCTCTTTTTTTATTAAAAGGCAGACTTAACTAAAATATTTTTATATTTTTGTTCTATCGTAAAGGTTAGCCCACGGGCAGCCATAGTACATTTGAATTTACGAGCCGGGTAAACCATTCCGGTCCCAGTTTGTACTGTACTAGCTTTATGGACAGGACCAGCCGGTGCATCAAGGTTGGCGCGGTCAGACTTTGTGCTTCATATAGGCCGAATTTACTTTTACTAAAGGGGCAGATTTGCGGGAGTTAATACCTGGCAGAAAATATGTTTTACAGTTACAGCTAACTCCGAAGTTAAAAGGTGAAATAATATTGAAAATATATATGAATCGATCTTGAAGTATGGACGTAGCTTATTTCAAGCCCTCACCTATCCGTATTTAAAAAAACAGTTAAAAAATTCAAGAATTCTAATAAATATTGAAAGGAAGAGCTTTTAGGAGATTATATCAAAATCGAGCAAAAAAATTAACAAAATTTAATTTGTGCATATATACACAAATAATGAGCTTTGCCTCCCCCTCTTGATAGAAATAAATCTATACAAATAGATGGATAGATAGACATTAAAATGATCTTATCTAATGATTGAGGACATATTTAAAAATATAAAACATGTAAAAGAAAGATAAATACCCATTAATGGATTTAAGATCATCTAAACTAATATCAAATATTATTATCTTTAACTCAAGGATTGCTTTTTGTTTCATTATTTTGATAATTTATAAGTGCTTTCAAGTCCCTCGAGCTCCAAGACCCCTCCTATAGAATCCCATACTTAGAGTCGGTATGAATGTACACACCTTACAGTTCAGCGTGAAGAGCTACCTGAGAAAGCTGCGCGTAAAGGTAGAGTCGGTATGAATGTATAGACTTTATAGTTCAGCGTGAAGAGCTACATGAGAAAACTATCTGTGTAATGGTAGAGTCGGTATATATGAATGTATAGACCTTATAGTTCAGCGTGAAGAGCTACATGAGAAAGCTGCGTGTAAAGGTAGAGTCGGTATATTTGAATGTATAAACCTTATAGTTCAGCGTGAAGAGCTACCTGAGAAAACTCTGTGTAAAGGTAGAGTCGGTATGAATGTATAACCCTTATAGTTCAGCGTGAAAAGCTAACTGAGTAAGCTGCGTGTAAAGGTAGAGCCGGTATGAATGTATAACCTTTATAGTTCAGCGTGAAGAGCTAACTGAGTAAGCTGCGTGTAAAGGTAGAGCCGGTATGAATGTATAACCCTTATAGTTCAGCGTGAAGAGCTAACTGAGTAAGCTGCGTGTAAAGGTAGAGTTGGTATGAATGTATAAACCTTATCTTATAGTTCAACGTGAAGAGCTACATGAGAAAGCTGCGTGTAAAGGTAGAGTCGGTATGAATGTATAAACCTTACAGTTCAGCGTGAAGAGCTACTTAAGAAAACTCTGTGTAAAGGTAGAGTCGGTATGAATGTAAAGACCTGGAATGTGTATATATATATACTCAGTTCTGGTATTTTTATTAGAGAAACGTGAGAGCAGTAGAAGAGAGGAACAAAAATGACAGAAATTAATTAGTGCTCATTTGAAGTAGGTTGGTTTGGATTGAGAGTCTTGGGGGGGAGGTTTCGGCTTTATAGTGAAAGCTTAAGCGGAAGAAAGCTAAAATTGTTGAAAATTAGTCCGAATTTTCACATTTTCCTAACCATTTGCTTTCTTCTTCACAGTTCTTTTTTTCTGTAGAAACTTCTTTAATTTTAAATCAGGGGTGTAAAGATTATTATTTGAAGGGGGGGGGGATTGTGTTGGAAAATAAATGAATTTTGGATAAAAAATATTAAGAATTTTGATTTTTTCCCCAAAG
>NW_019396799.1:30577-147139 GCF_000591075.1 Eurytemora carolleeae | reverse complement strand
TTATCTATCTAGTTCTATATATAGTTCTATATCTAGTTAATTCTATATCTAGTTGTATATCTAGTTCTCTATCTAGTTCTATATGTAGGTTTCTATCGACTTATGCTTTATTAATTTTTTTTAAATCCTAACTTTTTAAAATTTGACAAATTAAATCTGTCTAATCCTGTTTTCTCAGGATGATTGTGTCACTGTCAACTGGAGGATTGTGGAATAAATCTGTTTATTTTTAATATTTCTTATCCCTAATCCTTCTCACACTCTTTCAACCTGTCTTTAATTTTTCTTTATTTTAAAGCAATTCCTCCTACACCAGAATCAAGAACTTTCTATTTTGCTTCTATTCTGTACGTTCCTTATTTAACTTGCTTTCATGCAAAATTTGGTATTTCTGTTTATCTCTTCTTCTGCTCACTTTGTTTTTTTTTTACTGTTTCTTTTATTGTGAATATCCCCTGCTGCTGAATTAAATGTTTAGATAAAGGTGAACATTATTTCCGGAAATCGGAAATAGAAGATTTCCTTTCATCATAATTTCTGATAAAAACAGGTTTTGGAGGTTCAGGATAAATTGAAGAAATTAAACATTATTTTACAGATAATCTACCCATTTGTTTAGACCTTTTGACAATCAAATATTTTTTATAAATTCTTTGTTTTAAAAGGAGGAAACAACTTTTTTATTCGATATCCCTTCCCTTGGCTCTACTGCTCTCATGATTTAGCAACAAGACGTATTTTCCGGGAGAACTTTTTTTATATTTTTTGAAAAATTAAACGTTTTTGTAAACCATTTTATTATCATTATCATTGTTTCTATTTTTTTACATACCCTGCAGACACTATACAACTAACTAGATTAATATGAACATTTGTACTGTTCTCTTTTGTGTTTAAGGTCCCCTCAGATACTATTATGTACTGACAACATAAATGAATGATTATATGGTTGCATAAAATTACTTTAAAAAACTATGAAAATGCTATCTACAGCTTTATTTTTACAAAAAAAATTCTCAAAAATATAAAAAGTCCTCCAGTAATGCTAATATTATTTCATAAAATACCGTGTTACCATTTAAATAAAAGTATTTTATGAAAATTATATCTATTTTACACCAATTTCTCAAAAATATGAAAAATGTTCTCCCGGAAAATACGCCTTGCTGCTATACCTAGCGATTTCTATAATGTTAGACGCCGATGA
Organism: Eurytemora carolleeae; assembly: GCF_000591075.1. Lineage (NCBI taxonomy): Eukaryota > Metazoa > Arthropoda > Copepoda > Calanoida > Temoridae > Eurytemora > Eurytemora carolleeae. The sequence continues at coordinate 145,932 of NW_019396799.1, read as the reverse complement.
TTTTGGACCATCTTTCAATTATGACTTAATTAAAAACTTTTCTATTATCTCTTTTTTAACTCGAAGAAAGTTACGCAGATGACTAACGAATGCGGTAAAGACTTTTAAAGACTAGTAAGAACTTAACTTTGACTTCACAAAAAAAATTCTTTTCTGGAACAACATACAAAAAACAGACGACAAAAGAAACTACAGACAAATACTGAAGAATATAAGAAATGGTAAAAATTATACCGTACTATTAGGTAAATCCTCTAGGCTAAGAGGAGAACAGATATGGCCCTTTACTGGCATACAAGGGCAGAGGAAGTAACATGCAAGGACGATACAAAAAGACCAAACCTAGATTATGAACAGACAAAAAACAAGGTTCTTTGGGGAACTGCTTTTAGGACTGCATAGAGATACAGATACCCACTACACAGGCAATCTATTACAAAAGATAGCAATAAACATAAACATATATGATGGATATGACTATACCAGAGACTAACCGACACCAAGAAATACAGACAAATACAACCAATACAAATACAATGGTTTGTAAAAAGGAGAAAGAAGACAAGTATTGTTTTTAAAAAAATTGTGGAAATAACGAGAAATTGTTGAACATTCAACTGAACATAAACAAAGTTTTTTTCCATAAAACACATTTCTTATATAAGGGGCTATCCCCCCCAGCCCATCTCTTATAAAAAATATTTGCCTCCCCCTTAGAAAAGTTCTAATTTCACCCCTGAACCCCAATTAAATAGTGTCAATTGAAGACCTAAAATGAGATAAAGATCACGCAACCTCTGTATTGAAAATATCAGAAAATCTTTGGACTGGATTGAAGTTAAGATTATTATTGCGTCGATTCAAAAGTTTGGTCTTAGTCCCAGCAAGCTGTGACTTTCGATCCCAATTTCAATTAAACCTAAAAATATTTAGTTGTTGGCGGATTCGTTTTGAATAAAGAAGTATTTAAGGATTTTTTGTAAATTTTAGGATTGTTTAATTATTGACAAAATGTGATTGAATTGATGTTGAAAACCCGAACGCATTAAGCTTTAGTTAGTACAGTTTGTTATACCCTTTACCTTCAAATTCAACTCCACTGTCATTACTTAACATATCCCAATATGCGGGTTTTATCTATCTTCCATTGGTTTAAAGTACCCCCCCTGGCCTCCCCATTGCTGTGTCTAATCCCCATGATGGTATCTAATCCCACTGGTTGTATTTAATCCCCCTGGTTGTATATAATCCCCTGGTTGTATTTAATCCCCCTGGTTGTATCTAATCCCCCTGGTTGTATCTAATCCCCCTGGTTGTATTTAATCCCCTGGTTGTATTTAAACCCCTGGTTGTATATAATCCCCCTGGTTTTATCTAATCCCCCTGGTTGTATCTAGTTCCCTGGTTGTATCTAATTCCCCTGGTTGTATCTAATCCCACTGGTTGCATCTAATCCCCTGGTTGTATCTGATCTCCCTGGTTGTATCTAATCCCCTTGATGTATCTAATCCCCCTGGTTGTATCTAATCCCCTGGTTGTATCTAATCCCCTGATTGTATCTAGTCTCCCTGGTTGTATCTAATCCCCCTGGTTGTATATAATCCCCCTGGTTCCATCTAGTCCCCTGGTTGTATATAATCCCCCTGGTTGTATCTAATCCCCTGGTTGTATCTAGTCCCGTGGTTGTATCCAAACCCACCTGGTTGTATCTAATCCCCCTGTTTGCAACTAATCCCCTGGTTGTATCTGACTCCCCTGGTTGTATCTAATTCCCTGGTTGTATATAATCCCATGGTTGTATCTAATCCCTCTGGTTGTATCTGACTCTCCTGGTTTTATAGTATCCCCCCAGGTTTGTTTATATTATCGTATTATCTATCATCTTGAACCCTGAATGTTGAGTTTATGCAATTGTTAGGAATTCTGCATTTAATCTTTAAACTAGATTCTAGAAGAATACAAATGATGTGAAACAAAACTAAATTCAAATATCTAAGGACGAAAATTATGAAAATTATGGGAGTTCAAAACTTCAAGATCAGGTTTAGATATAGTTTGGAAAACGGGGGAAACTGTTTTTGGACAACAGAAAATTTTCATATAAAGGGGTTTTGATAGCAAACAACGGTTTGGGACACCAGGGAAAGGTTTGGAACACCAAGGAAAGGTGACAACAGGAAAAGGTATAGGACACCAGGGAAAGGTTTGGAACACCAAGGAAAGGTGACAACAGGAAAAGGTATAGGACACCAGGGAAAGTTTTGGAACACCAAGGAAAGGTGACAACAGGAATAGGTATAGGACACCAGGGAAAGGTTTGAAACACCAAGGAAAGGTGACAACAGGAATAGGTATAGGACACCAAGGAAAGGTTTGGAACACCAAGGAAAGGTGACAACAGGGAAAGGTATAGGATATCAGGGAAAGGTGTGCAGTGGGGCACTAGGTAAAGGTATAGGAAACCAGGGAAAGGTGTGGGACACTAGGGAAAGGTATAAGACACCAGGCAAAGGTTAGAAAACGTATGGGACGACAGGTAACGGCATTATATCAATGGATATATCATAGACAAGGTTTGATGTAAATTTTCCGCTGGGGTGTTATGCAGTACGCGTAGACATTAAACCCTGGACTTACAATTTGTTTTTGGTTTTCGTAAAGTTAATAGTTGTCAAAGGAGTAAAGAAAAACATTGTAAGTCTTTAAAACTTGTATCATAAAAATTGTTGGAGATACTAAAGATTTTAACAAGGAGCTTGTGATGCTACCTACTCTTTGAAGGCCATTAATGCTATGTTCACAAGATTTCAGCTACAGTATCTCATTTCTGCTTACTGGATCCAGGGCCCTCGATCTACCAAAGTTCTTCTCTGACTTCACTTCAAACTTTTTAAAAAGTTTTAGAAGGCTGCGTGTTCAAATTACGTCGGGGTCACCCCTTTTGAAGTAAATTTATTGCTTCTAGTTGTAAATACATGGTTCCAGGATCTGACACTACTGACTTGCAAGTTTTATAATCCTCTCTCGGGGATTTCTTCCGCTATAAAGTAAAAATTATTTATATTGAATGAAGGATAACCAGAATGAAAATTTGTTGGAGTAAAACCTAATAAAAGTACACTATGCAGAAGATTTAAAAATTTTCAAAAAAAAATCTAGGGTCCACTCGGATATAACAGCTGTTAAGCACATCCACAAAATTATATGTACGCTAGCCCAGAATAGTACAGATCGGTTGTGATTATATTACAAATGCGATAGTTATTCAAATTTCATATTAAATTTCTCAAAAATTTATTTTTCAGATCTTTAAAAATGTTGCAGGGAATAGTATCCTGATATAAAATCAAAACAAGCTTTCAAGCTTCAGACAGGATCAATCAAAACAAACATTAAATCTATTTTTTGTCGTAAAAAAAGAGTCAATAGTTCTAAAACAAGATTTTATTTTTTTAATTATTTAGAATGATATTGTCAAATGCCTTTTGTAAGTCAAAGTCCAGGTTTATTAAAAGTGAATAAAAACTTTTATTTCTCATCTTCTTATTAGGAAAGGGAAACGGAAAGGGAAGGGTGGAGTTAAAGGGTAAGGGAAGGAGAAAGGGAAGGGAAAAGGGAAGGGAAAAGTGAAGGAGAAAGGGAAAGTGAAAGTGAAGGGGAAAGGGAAGGGGAAAGGGAAGGGGAAAGGGAAGGGAAAGGGAAGGGGAAAGAGAAAAGAAGAAATAAAAACTTTTATATTTTTAAATTATTAACTAAATTGTTCGATAACTGAAACAATTAACTGTCAGGGATGTGGCGCCAAATTGATATATTGTAGAGTTTAATATATTTAATACTATATTATTGGAGTTAAATATGTTAAATAATGTATTATTATAGAATAGAACTTTATCAATTAAACCTGATAGTTTTTCAACACGTATTCACGCATTAAATGCATACATCCAATTATTGAAATAAAGGAATGGAGTTTCTGTCACAAACTCTGATTTTCTTATCCCTATATCTTTGCCTTTCAATGTCAGAGTCCTTGGATATTTCAAACTATGAATTATTTTAGATCAAATAATAATAGTTCCAAAAATCAAAGGTTAACACCATCAGGTTGCAAAGATATAGTGATTTAAAAATCAGAATTTGTCGCTAAACTCATGTCCTTTATTTTGAAACAAACCCTGATGATTGGGTAATAAAATAGGGACCAGAGAGCTCAACCAACTTATTATAAGTTGAGGGCCTTAGTACACCTATTCATCACCACAGAGAGTGTTCAAGTTTAGCGGACTAAACGAGCATATATATACTATCCATAGACACGTGTTGTTTCGTCCTATATAGACTCATCAGTATTGCTGAATTTTTTTAGTTTTGCAGTTGACGGGGCTTGAACCATGAATCCTTAGATTAGACGTATATATATTGTTAAAGTAAATAAAAAAACAGTATTTTCCAACTTGCATTTTGAAGAACTAATTCACGAAACGATACGAGATACTTTATCAAATAAAAGGGTAAAGACTGTAATGGATTGGTAAACACCATATACAGATGCACATCTTGGTCAGAATGATCAGCTCCACCTCCGCTCCGGCTAGTTCGTACACGACTCACTCCCCTCTCCTCCTTCCCTGGCCATCTTGTGGAGATCCTTGAACCCTTGTTTCAGGAATCCCAGGTGGAATCCCAGGACGGGTATTTCCGAGTAAGCTTGGGCCCCATTTTGGCGGGTTTCTATAAATATCCTTAAACACTAAACAAGAGGTATATATTATTTACAAAACAAAAAATCACTATTCCGACATCTTCTACAATATATATATATTTATACGTCTATTGAGAGTTAAACTTGATGTTCCCTTGGCGTTTAGTTTAGAAGGAATAACAAGTATATACAGAGCTCTTATACAAGAACTTTGTTTCCTTGTCGTAATATACAAACACACCATCAACAAAAACGAACAAAAATAATTTATAATATAATATTTGGTTCATCTGTTTCCATGTTTTTAAACAACGAAAAACATGACGTGCTTGTTGTCGTCGTATAGCTAGCTATCAGTTTATAGAAGTGTAAAGAAATAGACAGGAAGTGAGTTATTGCCACAAACTCTAATTTTCTGATCCCTATATCTGTGCAACCTAATGTCAAAGACTTTCAAACTATGAATTCTGATATGTCAAATCATCAAATAAAAAAACACTCTAAAATATCTTAAAAATCCTATGTTGTTAAGTTTACAATTTTTATAAATCAATAGCACCAAGTAAGTTATAAAAGAACTAAAACAAATTTTCCTTAAAGGAAATGAGTCTTTGTCACAAACTTTGTAACCCAATGCCGTAGACCTTAGATATTTCTGTTATGAATCTTAGTTTGAAATATCAAAGGTTTACACCATCAGGTGGAAAAAATATAGGTATTAGAAAATCAGAGTTTGTTACAAAGACTCAATTCCTTTACAGGATTATTTTGTTTCTACTTTTTTTGCTTTAAACTTGATTGTATATTGTATAAACTGGATTAAAGAAAAGTATTTTAAATGTTTTGATCAGGAGAACACACAACATTTAGAAGTCAGGCTCTTAGCTCCAGGATCGAACAAGAACTTGTTTACATCATAGATAGATAGATAGATAGATGATAGATAGATAGATAGATAGATAGATTAATTTTAAAATTAATTTCCATCCCTAAGTTTATCTCTCTACGAGAGTGAAACCTTTTTTTGCCAGTACGGACAGTTTACTATTTTTAATCTTATCAGAATAATTAGGGATTTGCCCCCCTCAAACCAACACAGTGATAACCAAATAGATTATCAAGTACAATAGGTGGCAACAGAGGAATAGACCAATTATACAGGACGTCACAAGTGTCAAATATAACAGGGAAAACGAAATTTTATCACATTAGTTGACATGTTTTCCACAATTAAATAAAAAAGTGTAAAAACAGGAAATAAAGAACACATAAAATTGCACTTATTTTATGTTAAAATAAGCATTTTATTCTAAAATTATCACTATTATTAATAATTTTGTCGGACACACAAACTGAGTTGACACTTGTGACGTCAGAATATTGCTGTACTGAGAGTGTACAAATTCTACGTTGCCATCTATTGTACTAGAATCTATTTGGTGAAAACCAGAAGACAATAAAAAGGAAGACGACTTTAGAATCAAGTTCTAACTTTAAAAAGTCCAATGAACATGTGACATAGCAAATGTGCAGTGTAAACAGACCCATTTCACTAGATTAGTGGTGTAATACGTGTAATAGTAAAACAATATTATTTTGTAACAACATCAAATACACTTAAGTATTGCTTAATTACGTTAAGGCTTTGAGAGTAAACACAGCGGGCTTTTAGTATATTTCAAACTTTGTTCATCACTGTCTCAAGTTTTAACATTAAACAATATAAATGAAGAAGAAGGATAAAACTGAGGACTCATGTCAACAGTTTAATTACGTGCTTAATTATTCAGGAATAATTCAGCAGGTAACAAATACTACTCCCCATACGGTGCATTCTTAGCAAAATAGTCTCGTGAAGAATGTTCAATTTAATTTGATTTAATTCTTGTACAGCATGTTAAACTAGATTTGGTTAAATTCTTTTTAGCACGTTAAACTAGTTTTTAATAAAATCTTGTACAGCATGTTCAACTAGATTTGGTTAAATTCTTTTTAGCACGTTAAACTAGTTTTTAATAAAATCTTGTACAGCACGTTCAACTAGATCTGGTTAAATTCTCGTAAAGAATATTAAACTATATTTCGTTAAATTCTTTTGCAAATGAGGTTAAACTAGTTTTATTTAAATTCTTGTACAGCACGTTAACCTAGATTTCTTAAAATACTTGTGTAGCATGTTAAACTAGTTTTTGGATGATCTCTTGTGCAGCACGTTTTTCTAGATTTGGTAAAATACGTGTACAGCACGTTCAACTAGAGTTGGTTAAATTCTCGCAAGGCAAATTAAACTAGATTTGGTTTAATTCTTTCACAGCACGTTAAACTAGTTTTGATTAAATTCTCGAACAGCAAGTTAAACTAGTTTTCGATAAACTTTATACAGCATGTTATACAAGATAAGGTCAAATTCTTGTACAGCACGTTAAACTAGATATTATTAAATTCTTGCGAAGCACGTTAAACAAGATTTGGTTAAATTCTTGTAAAGCACGCTAAATTAGATTTGATTAAATTCTTGTGTAGCAGGTTAAACTAAATTTGGTAAAATTCTCTTACAGCACGTTAAACTAAAGTTGGTTAAATTCTTGTACAGCATGTTAAAAAAGATTTGGTTAAATTCTTGTACAACATGTTAAAGCTAGGGTTGGTTAAATTCTTGTACAACATGTTAAATTAAAGCTAATCACATTCTTCTATAGCACGTTAAGCTAGAATTTGTAAAATTCTTTTACAGCACATTAAACTTGATTTGGTTAAATTATTGCGAAGCACATTAAACTAGTGATGGTTAAATTCTTGTGAAGCACGTTAAACTGGATTTGTTTAAATTCTTGTAAAGCACGTCAAACTAGAGTTGGTTAAATTCTTGTTCATCACTTTAGACTAGATTTGATTAACTACTTGTGTAGCACGTTAAATTAATTTTGGTTAAATTCTTGTACTGCAAGTTAAACTAGATTTGAGAAAATTCTTTTACAGCACGTTAAACTAGAGTTGGTTAAATTCTTTTTCAGCACATTAAACTAGAGTAAGTTAAATTCTTGTACAGCATGTTAAACTAGATTTTATTAATGCAGCATTTTAAAATACTGCATCTGCATATTCTGTCCTTTCATTTAAACCTTTCATTAAATTCTTGTGTATCACGTCGAACTAGATTTGATTGAATGCTTGTGTAGTCGGCTGGGGGAGCGTTTGGCGCCCCCCCCCCTTGTAGTGTTTTTGTCCTAGCACTCCCATTTTTAACACCATCACTGTGAAATTTTATGACTTTTAATTTATGGGGTGGGTAGAGGGCGGATAAAAAGTCTTGTCTGTGAAGAAAAAAAATCTAAAATAGCCCATGAATTGTTTTGTGAATAAAGATACAGATCTGAAAAATGCATGTAGTAACATGTGTCACACTTTGATATTTGTTTAAGACAAAACAAAAATATTTTTTTCATTTTTTTTTCACCCTTTTTAAAGCATTTTCTTCCACCCTCCTTAGCACCCAAACTATTAAAGTTATCTGTCTAATTTTTTTTCTTTGACCTGGCCACGAAAAATTGGGCTATGAACATGCATTTCAACTTTAAACCTAAAATATAAGGCCTTTTTCTAGGGGGGGGGGCGCCAAACGCCCCCCCCCCAGGCTGTACATAGTTTCAGACCCCACAGCCTTTATAGGGTTAAACTAATTTTGGTTAAATTCTTGTACAGCAAGTTAAACTATGTTGGCTAAATTCTTGTACAACAAGTTAATATGCTTGTGTAGCACTTTAAACTAGAGTAGGTTAAATCTTGTACGTGAACCTAATTTTGGTTCATTTCTTGTGTACAGCACATAAGTCTAAACTTGATTAAATTATTGTGTGGCACGTTAAACTCGATTTGGTTAAATTCTTGTAAAGCACGTTTAACTAGTTTTGATTAACTTCTTGTGTAGCATGTTAAAATAGATTTGGTAAAATTCTTGTGTACAGCATGTTAAACTAAATTTTGGTTAAATTCTTGTGCAGCATGATAAACTAGACTTTCTTCAGTGCTTGTGTAGCACGTTAAACTAGATTTTGTTATTGCTTGTGTGACACGTTAAACGTGATTTGGTTAAATTCTTGTACAGCATGTTAACCTATTTTTGGTTAACTTCTTGTTTACAGCACATTAGCCTAAATTCAATTAAATTCTTGTTAAGCCCGGTAGCCTAGATTCGGCTTAAATCCTGTAGCACGTTAAACTAGTTTTCAATGAATTCTTGTATAGCACGTTTTCCTTTTTTCAAACTTTTTAAACACAGTTTTATTTCAAGGTTTTACATTCTATACTACAATGATATAGAATCAAGTTATTTTCACATAATCAATGATGGTAAAATTACATATTTTAAGATTTTTTTAACATGTTTTAGTCACGACTTTTTGGTGCAATGCTTGTTTTTCTAACATAAGTTTTAAATGATTTTTTGAAAGTTTTTTATGTTATTCATTGATGGAAGAAACCCTCCTCTTTAGATCGTCCTATCTAAAAGACCGAGGACTGTTAGATCTTATGAACACGGGGTTCATTACCCTATTGGCCAGCATTGGTTTTCCTTCTGTCATTCCTATTGGGCAGCAGTACCAAATCCAACCAACCAGGAGAGTGTATACATTAGCTCATCTTTCTTTCATTGCTTAACTACCTTTTATGAAGGATAATTATGACCCACAAGGAGAAAAAACCAAAATGAGAACACGTTGATATTGTACAGTACAAAACAAATAGCAACGTACTTTATAACATATTCATTTAAGTTCACTTTTTTTTCTCTCTCTTTTAAAAGAATTCTTTGATCTCAAGGTATGCATTGTAAACAGTTCTAAGAATTTTGTAATTTCAATCTAAAACCACTTTAAACATTTTATTGAAGAATATTTATCCACTCTAAGTCATGTTCCACTAAACCTGTACCGGCCCGGCCACAATGCACAGGAATAATCCGGTTTTATGATTAGTCTAGCTTCGGAACCCAGCATTGCCCAAGTTACTCATAGTTACTCCCACCGCTTACCCGCGCTTGTTCTTAAATTGTGATTTTAGCTACTGTTCCCAATAAAAGTCGACTCACTTTTCTGTGGTTCTCTCGAGTTCCCGAAACAAAATTTGAGGCTGATTTAGTCCAGGGCTTCATGAGTTATGATCGGACATTGAAACAAACTAACAAAAAACAGAGATTAATACTTTATATAAGACAGACATATATCTTTTTATTCCAACATTCGAGAATTGAATCAGACAAGTTCACCTTGTGATTTTTACTTTTGTCTCTCTAGCTTGTAGTAATACATTGTAACTTAATCCTTATCCTGGCTCAATGAACCTCTCACCCATCATCCATCCCAGACCATGTCGTAATTACAAACATTAGAATGCAAATTCTACATAAATCCCTATGCAAACTTTATCTCCTTTTCAACCATTATCTAAAAATTAGACTTTGTTAGGTCGGGTTCAGATAATAAGACTAAACAGTAGGTTAGGTCGGGTTCAGATAATAAGACTAAAGAGTAGGTTAGGTCGGGTTCAGATAATAAGACTAAAGAGTAGGTTAGGTCGGGTTCAGATAATAAGACTATAGAGTAGGTTAGGTCGGGTTCAGATAATAAGACTATAGAGTAGGTTAGGTCGGGTTCAGATAATAAGATTAGAGTAGGTTAGGTCGGGTTCAGATAATAAAACAATGGAGTAGGTTAGGTCGGGTTCAGATAATAAGACTAAACAGTAGGTTAGGTCGGGTTCAGATAATAAGACTATAGAGTAGGTTAGATCGGGTTCAGATAATAAGATTAGAGTAGGTTAGGTCGGGTTCAGATAATAAGACTATAGAGTTGGTTAGGTCGGGTTCAGTAATAAGACTAGAGTAGATTTAAAATTCAGTAATGGTGATGGACCAAACCTCTGTAGAGTAAAAAAGTAGATGTTAGTTCCACATTTATTGAAAATATATTTCGGTCTGGGTTGACCCTCGTCAGTTCTTGAGATTAGGTTAGGTTGGGTTCATATAATAAGATTAGAGTAGGTTAGATCGGGTTCAGATAATAAGACTATAGAGTAGGTTAGGTTGGGTTCAGTAAAAAGATTAGAGTAGGTTAGGTTGGGTTCAGATAATAAGACTAGAGTAGGTTAGGTCGGGTTCAGATAATAAGACTAGTGTAGGTTAGGTCGGGTTCAGATAATAAGACTAGAGTAGGTTAGGTCGGGTTCAGATAATAAGACTATAGAGTAGGTTAGGTCGGGTTCAGATAATAAGACTATAGAGTTTGTTAGGTCGGGTTCAGATAAGACTAGAGTAGGTTAGGTCGGGTTCAGATAATAAGACTATACAGTAGGTTAGGTCGGGTTCAGATAATAAGACTAGAGTAGGTTAGGTCGGGTTCAGATAATAAGACTATAGAGTAGGTTAGGTCGGGTTCAGATGTAGGTTAGGTCGGGTTCAGATAATAAGACTAGAGTAGGTTAGGGATGATTTATATTGGGCACTGTGTCCCGTTTTACCGTCTTTAGGCTGTAGTTATTATAGAAAAATCTAGTCTTTACATTAAATGAACCGAAGTTTTCAATTGGACATTTTATGAACGGATTGTTTCATGGAAAAAATTATTTCCTTTTTCAATTACTTTTTCATTTATTTACTATCTGAAGAATTTTTTTTTTTAAATTTATAGAAAAAGATTTCGACTTTTTTAGCGTATGTACTTACCCCCGGGCCACCCATGAGTTCCCTAAAAAAATCGGTCCATTCGGTCCAGCTATTAGCCGGTCAGAGGGAACATATATATGAATGTGTTGTTTTATTATATAGATTACACAGTACATATATATTGTATTTATGATAAAACTTTTTACAGTTTTTAAATCATTCTCAAATTTTAGGATTTATTTTAGAAATTAAATATTCTATTTATGAAAGTTCATCTCGGCTATGAAATGTCCAATCTATGATTTTGTTATCTATGAAATGTCCAATCTATGATTTTGTTATCTATGAAATGTCCAATCTATGATTTTGTTATCTATGAAAGGTCCAGTCTATGATTTTGTTATCTATGAAAGGTCCAATCTATGATTTTGTTATATATGAAAGGTCCAATCTATGATTTTGTTATCTATGAAAGGTCCATTCAGGAAATGCTTCCCACAAAATGTTCTAAACCCATTTTAACAAACATATATTTTGTTTTCATCATAAACTAGCTGAGGTGCCCGGTGTTGCCCATGGAATTTTAAACAAGCACTTGAAAACAAAATATTTTGAAAAAAAAATACAATTTTTAAGCTTATGTTACCCTCAGGGAACCCATAGGTTCCCTCAAAAAATATACAACGGTTTGGCCAGCTAAAGCTAACAAATATACAAATATATATGAGCAAAGAGAATTACGTAAATAGATACTTTTTATTTCAAATAGTTGCAGGTTTAAGGGAAAAAGTTCTTTTCGGGGGTTGACTACAACGTTCTACCGAAGTTTGGAGGAAAAGTTAAGTTTTTTTGGAGAATTAGTTTGATACCAAGAAACTTGTTACACTACTGGGACTAAGCTTCTAGGTAATAAATAAAAACTAAACAAGGACTTTTACAGAATAAATAATTCAATTTTGTCGGTTTTTAGTTTGTGTTTGTGAGTAGGATATTGGTCACATACTGCAAAATATTTAAAGGATCCATGTTTTTGGGATTTAGATCACATCTAAGTCTAAATTGTTCCTAAGGACCCGAATAATATGAACGTATCGTAGAAATTTCACTGCAAACTAGACAAAAAGAGATTACTGTGACCTCGTAGCTCCTTAAATTTTGAATTTACGGAAAAGTATGATATATATATATATTGGAAATATTTTTCATCGTTATATAATACCTCCTCAACAACCGAAGTTATGATTTATCTTACGTCCAATCTACTTTATCTTAGCGTGATTTGCGTGCAATTTACTTTAGCTTAGCGTGATTTGCGTGCAATTTACGTGAAATTTACTTTAGCTTAGCGTGATTTGCGTGCAATTTTCTTTAGTTTAGCGTGATTTGCGTGCAATTTACTTTAGCTGAACGTGATTTGCGTGCATTTTACTTTAGTTTAGGAGATTTCCGTGCAATATACTTTAGTTTAGCGTGATTTGCGTGCAATTAGTTTAGTTTAACGTGATTTGCGTGCAATTTAGTTTAGTTTAGGAGAATTGCGTGCAATTTAGTTCAGTTTAGCGTGATTTGCGTGCAATTTAATTTAGTTTCGGGGATTTGCGTGCAATTTACATTAGCTTAGCGTTATTTGCATGCAATTTACTTTAATTTAGCGTGATTTGCATGCAATTTACTTTAATTTAGAGTGATTTGCGTGCAAACTTAGTTTAGGAAATTGGCTAAAAGAATCTATGGTTTCCATACATTACAGATCGATTCATTGCATAAGCAACAATGCCAGATAGCTATGAATCATGGAAAAAAAACAGTTATTAATTTGAAATAAGGAGTTAAAACTTCTTGACATAAAATGTAATTCAATTCATTTGCTAAAATTTCTATTTCTATATATTGGTTAAACGGTCTGACTATTTTGTTATTTTTTTTTGTTAAGCTTTTTTGGGGAGAAAGTTTCGAATAATAGAATAATACGTGAAATTCACAGTTAAACCATTTTCGCAGTGCCATGTACATGAAGGGAGGTCGATTTTTCGCAGTGCCATGTACATGAAGGGAGGTCGATTTTTCGCAGTGCCATGTACATGAAGGGAGGTCGATTTTTTAGGAATTCTTGAAATTTTAATTGCGTAAGAATTAAACGGATACAAATTTAAATTTTTTTTCTGTAAAATCAATTTTAGTTGGACGAATTTGACTTTAAAGAAGAAAATATAAAAGAATAACACTTGTAAAAAAAATCTACAGAACTTGCTGATATATTTATAAAAGATCTGCAGAAGGCTGCTGATTATGGTACATTTTTAGTTTAGATTTTCGATATTTTAAAAATTGGTCGAGTTAAGGCCCAAAAACGTTTTTTTACTCTTATTTCCCTCCTTAAACCTTTTTGTTGGTCATATTTCACGATATTTTAAGTTACAGCTGCGACCTAAATTTTCAAGTGGTTTGCACAAATAGTTTTGTTTGATAGTGATCAGATTTCTTGAGAAAATAAGAGTTGATTTGTTTTTAAATTGGATTGTTTTGAACAATAAATACATTTTATATAAAGAGGGAGAATTCTCTTAGATCCTGCTGAACATATTAGAAGCTTTAGATAGATTTCATAGAGGAGCTTAGAGTAGATAGATTTCATAGAGAAGCTTAGAGTAGATAGATTTCATAGAGGAGCTTAGAGTAGATAGATTTCATAGAGAAGCTTAGAGTAGATATATTTCATAGAGGAGCTTAGAGTAGATATATTTCATGAAGGAGCTTAGAGCAGATAGATCTCATAGAGGAGCTCAGAGTAGATATATTTCATAGAGGAGCGTAGAGTAGGTATAATTAATAGAGGAGCTTAGAGTAGATATATTTCATGAAGGAGCTTAGAGCAAATAGATTTCATGGAGAAGCTTAGAGTAGATATATTTCATAGAGGAGCTTAGAGTAGATATATTTCATGAAGGAGCTTAGAGCAGATAGATTTCATGGAGAAGCTTAGAGTAGATATATTTCATAGAGGAGCTTAGAGTAGATATATTTCATGAAGGAGCTTAGAGCAGATAGATTTCATAGAGGAGCTTAGAGTAGATAAGATTTCATAGAGGAGCTTAGAGAAGATAGATTTTATATAGGATTTTAGAGAAGAAAGTATTAATAGAGGAGATTCACAGTGATCCAAAAGTTGCAAGCTCTCAAGCAAAAATCGGTGAGAAGTTTGCCAACCACTTCTTTATATAAAAGCTAAAAAAACTAGTGCTTTACAGTTTTATATGTACATGTCTAGAGCTACAAAAAAGTAACACTGAGTTAACGAGGTTTTTAAGGTAAAAGACGTTGTTACACTTTAAAATCGACGTGGTCTTGAAAGCAATCTAAATCTATGCGGCTTAGAAATAGGGACATACTAATAATAAATGAAATACAAAGTTTATGTTTATTAATAAAATTTATATCTTTTACTGATAATTTGTAACAGTAATTATATACATATAATATTGATTAAACTCTTACATAATATTCATAAATAGATATTCATGTACATTTGATAAAATACAACAATTTGTTCAGTTGAAATAAATCATTTGAAAATTAATTTTTTTATTTAATTGCACATGTATATAATGATTAAAATGTGTATACACAAATATTTCGTTTAAATAAATCAATTTTGATTATTGATTAAACATAGAAGGATCAATTCTGATTATTGATTTAACATAGAAGGATCAATTCTGATTATTGATTTAACTTAGAAATATTAATTCTGCATTCTGCATAATCAGGTAAATTCTGATAATGGATCATTTACGATCATTGATTTAATATAGACGTATACATTCTATTTATTGATTTAATATTGTAGGATCATTTCTGATTATTTAGATAACATAGTAGGATCAATTCTGATTATGAACTTAACAAAGAAAAATCAATTCTGATTATTGATTCAACACAAAGGATCAATTTTGATTTTGGATCAAACACAATCAAATCTGATTATTGATTCAACACAAAGGATCAATTTTGATTATCATAGATTTAACATACTAGGATCAATTCTGGTTATTGATTTAACATAGAAGTATCAATTCTGATTATTAAATTAACATTGTGGGATCAATTTTATATTATTGATTTACCAATGAAGGATTAATTCTAATTATTAATTTAACAGAAAAAGATCAATTCTGCTTAGGAACTGAACATACTCGTGTAAATTCTGATTATGGATCATTAATGATCATTGATTTAACAAATTATGATCAATTCTGATTATTTATTCAACACATAGGATCAATTCTGATTATAGATATAATATAATAAGTTCCACTACTGATTAAACTTAACATTTCCACACCAGAAAAATTGACCCTGACATCATGATTTCTATTTTAGTAAATAAAAATGTCTTTTATTGGAAAATAGTTAATTTTTAATTACTTCTAGTTTAGTTGCACTCTTGTAACTTATTTTATTTATTATTTGTCAAACACCAAAATGTTAAATGTTAAAAATTGTTGTTAACTAGATATGATTTATATTTTTATGACAAAGTTCAGTTGACGGATGTAATAATTCAATTTAAACGGTGCTGTAAGAAAACATCTGATGTTATTATTTACAACTACTTGACAAAATGGTTTTTAGATTTAAATCTACGAATATTGGTGTGAAAACAAATTACAATATTGTGTTCTGGGGTCCCGCCATTTTGGTAAAATCTAGTTGAATCATTGGTCTGTTTTTCAAAATGCGGTAAAAAGCATGATTTTGATTGATGGGTAAAGGAATTGATTCTTTGCCACAAACTCTGAATTTCTAATTCCTTTAGACCTTAGATATTTCAAACTATGAAATATGTTAGATTAAATAATTAAAGTTTGAAATATCAAAGATTTAAACTATCAGGTTGCGAAGAAATAAGGTTAAGAAAATTTGAGTTTGTGGCAAGGGCTCAATTGCCTCACGGTAATATATTTTTAACTTGCAAAACATAGATGTTTTAGGTTAAGCTATTGCACTGCAAACTAACCAGGAGGCGAAGGTCAAATTTAGTTGACATTGCTGTTACGACTTTGTGACTCCGTTGCTCCTCTAGTTCTGATTTTAAGTACAAGTGTAATAATAGCAAATTTATTTGGTTACATAATATGAATTCAAAACATTTATGTTCTTCTCAATAACTCTTTAAAAAGATGAGTTATGATGAAAAACATAAAAGATTTAAATCGCAAGTGCATTTTACATTAGTTTGACGTGATTGAGAATAATCTAGCTGTGTTTAGTTTCAGCTGCAAAACCAATTGGGGCTTATGACCCAAGTGGCTGTCCCGCGCAAGCATACACCATTGCACTATGCTTAGCTAACGTGCCGGTCACCCAATTTTTGACTGTCCGATAGTTTTTCGGAGCGAACAGCTGCCTCAAAATAGATAGATAGATAGGTTGACCTCCAGTTGTAGGTTAACATCAAATTGTTATTGTAACTTGGTGCAGTGTAAGTTGACCTACAGTTGTAGCCGTAACATGATTTATTAGGTTGACCTACAGCTGTAGCTGTAACATGATTTAGTAGGTTGACCCACAGCTTTAGCTGTAAGATTTAGGAGGTTGACCCACAGTTGTAGCTGTAACATGAGTTATTAGGTTGACCTACAGCTGTAACTGTAACATGATTTAGTAGGTTGACCCACAGCTATAACTGTTACATGATTTTGTAGGTTGGCCTACAGCTAAAACTGTAACATGATTTAGTAGGTTGACCCACAGCTGTAACTTACTTAGATGATTATTTTGACCAGCCAACGAAGCTAAAGGCTTGGGCAGCATAAGTTTTACATCTAATATTTAGAAGAACATGTAGAAATATCTGAAAAGAAAATTGTAAAGATAATCATTTTTATAGTGCAGATTATTTTACAATAGTTTCAGAAAAATTGAACAATTCTAATTACAAATTCAACAAACTTTGAAAAGGTTTATAATAAATTTTGAATCTTCCTCATAGGTCTATATTTTTATAAATACATTTAAATACATGGCAACCTCTAAATATTAACTGTTTAAACCCCTCCCATTCCCCTTACCTATCATTATGCAATGTAATATTCTCTTAGATGAATCTATTATAATTATGTTTAAACAATTTGCCCAATTATTTCTTATTTTTAAAACGTTTTTATACTTTGATTTTCAACATTCCCTGGCTCTGTAACAAACTTGGATCTATGTGTTTTGTAAAATATTTCAAGTTCTAGGTTTTTAGAATTAATAATAATAAACCAATACAGTGAGACCCATAATACTGTGGAATAGGAAGGAATACTTGTTCAGTAAACACAGATTCATTTCATCACATAAATTTCAAAATTCTATTCCACTGTAGATTTAAAGAATACAATGTCAAATTACCACTACTGAGTACTGCAATAAAGGTTTTTTATCTTCCAAAAGACAAATGTCAAATGTAGTTAATGGTCTAATTTATAAATGTCAAATGTAGTTAATGGTCTAATTTATAAATGTCAAATGTAGTTAATGGTCTAATTTATAAATGTCAAATGTAGTTAATGGTCTAATTTATAAATGTCAAATGTAGTTAATGGTCTAATTTATAAATGTCAAATGTAGTTAATGGTCTAATTTATAAATGTCTAAGACTGGAAACACATTTGACTGCATGACAGTATGAATGATAGATCTTGGACTTTTTTCAAAACCAGCCAATCGTCCAGGAAATCATAATTCTAGTTTTTTGTCCCGTCAGATAAACCTTTTCAACTGAGAAAATTCAAATTTTGCAGATAGCACATTAATATAATTATTATAGGACCCCAGCACCAGGGGCTGATTTGCTAATTTTGAACAAAAACGTTTATTTGAAAAAAAAATCACCCAATTGAACAGTGAACAGTTTAGTACAATGAGAATCAGAAAACGGTGGAAAAGGAAGACGACATTAAAACAATCTGTAAGTGTTCTAAAGATGTTTCAAAGCAAATAGTTTTACTATTAGTTTAAAAATTCCTCATTTAGTAAAATCGCTCTGTTTACACTGCACAATTGCTGTGTCTTATGTTAACAGGACAATTTAAAATTATAACATAATTTTCAAAGTCGTCTTCTTATTTCACAGTTGTCTGGTTATTACTGTATGCAGCGTACATAATGTACATCGTGCATATACTGTTGGGTTATGGGCGAAATTATTATTGACGAATGACGGAGAGTCAATGATAGATAACGGAAAGATTTGCACACATTTAGACCCCCCCCCCCCCTCCGGCCTAGTGAAAAAATATTTACCCAAGAATAAGAATAAAGGTTGAGGGCCCTGTAATCTGTAAACCAGAGTTCAAATACAATTCAGCAGCATTCTCTTCTAAAACAGGAAAATATTTAGCTTTATTCCTAAACGAAACAAGGTGTCAGCATTTCTTTTATAAAAATATTTCTGCAATATTTTTCTCTAAATCAGGAAACATTTAGTAGATTTCCTTGAGCAACAAAGATATCATTTTCTCACATTCTTCTCAAAAAAGAGAAGATTGTTAAGATATAATTCGTAACATTTATGTATATAATAAAGAATATAAAGTCTCCAAAATTACTCCATAAACTTGACATACGAGTTTTTAAACATTCTACCTTTATTTAAAGTTTTAGAAAACTAAAATATTATTTTCAGAATTAAATGCTTCCTGAAATTCTTGGCAACGTGTGAAGGTACACATACTTATATGAAGTTTTAATAATACAGATTTTTGGTTAAATAAAACTTAAACTTATCTTAAAAGGACCGTAGGCTACATTTTGAGTGACCCTCCATTTATAGAGGGACTTGGCCGATTCTCGATGGTGCCCCTTAAACCTTTGTCTAATACTAATATTAAAACAGGTTGAAAACGATCAAAAATTTTCTGTAGATAAACAAGGATAAGTCCGTCAGCAGTCAGAGATTTGAAGGGTACCGTTGTGAATAGGACACGATGCTTTACACTAATGTTAGGTAACTTTAAATTATGCCAATGGTCTCTTTTAAACTTTTGCCAACCATAATATTTTTTTTCGGCCAAACTGGACGGTTAGGCGAATGATTAAAACTACTTCTTTGTAAAATGATTAATCGTACGTTTTCTTAAAAATATTAATGATCAAAACAAATTTAGGTTTGCAACTTCTCAAGCTGTAATATATCGCTACAAGGAATTAATAAGAGCGAAATAAGATTATCATATAAGGCATGATGTCTTGTGAAATAAATGTATCATAATTTTAAAAAAATGGTTTTAAATGCAAGTTTGTTTTGTAAACAAACACACATTTCGCGAACAGTCCGATTTCTTGGTAAATTGTATGTGTGTGCGCTGGTAATGTTTCTTTGATAATTCATTATTTTTATAATCAATGATGAAAATTGGAAAAATTGACATTAAATGAATTTATTGTGTTGAGACTTACTTTTCATGACGTTAACACACAAAATTGTGTTATTATTAATATGTTCACACTTAGTGTATATCGAAGAAAGGAGGGGTCCATGGTTCATGCGCAACATTTCGCAAAAAATATTTCCGGTTTTGCGCAAATTGCGCAAAAAAAAATAGCGCAAAACCGCGCAAAACTCATTGCGTTTCATGCGCAAAAATAGCGCAAAAGTTCGCAAAAAAAAAATTTGCGCGAAAATAGCGCAAATTTTGCGCAAAAGATTTAGCCATTTCGTGGAAACCCTAGAAAGAATGTATAGGCTTACGTCGAAAAATATTCGATGGTGATTGCTACTGATCTTACTTCTATCTGTTGCGTATATAAGGAGAAAATTGTTAAACCGACTCATACTGAAGAACGTATCGTCAATACAAATTAAGAAAGTTACAAAATTCAAAATACAATTTAATTCCAAACAAATCATTCAGTTATTACAACCTATAATCATAGATTTTTTTTCGACGCATTTGTATAAAGTTGATATTTTATAATATTTTTATATTTTTTATACCCCCTTTCATTTTTCGCGAACACTCCCTTTTACATGCAAATTAAAGAATAATAAATTGATTTTATGTTAGATTTGAATACTTTTGTCTCTTTTATACACAAAAAAGAAAATATTAATAAATATCTTTTTACTATTTTGTCTAGGATATTAAAATTTTCATTTTGCATAAATCAAACAAGAATAGATATCAGATGGTTTAGATGAAAACATAATTTGATATTTATAGTATTTACTTATTTGATGCTATAGGAGGAAAGTCAGTAAGAAAAGATTTAAGTATTTGCCACAATTACTCTGATTTTTTAAAATCCCTATATCTTTGCAACCTAATTTTGTGGACATTAGATATTTTAAACTTTGAATTCTGTTGGATCAAATAATGTAAGTTTGAAATATCAAAGGTTTACACCATCAGGTTAAAAAGACATAGGGGATAGAAAAATAAGTTTGTGGCTAAACTCAATTCCTTTGTGACAATTTAGTCAACATAGGATCTGTACTTTACTAACTGGTAGGGAGATTGTACTGTAATGACTGGTTGTATTGTATACCTGTATATACATCAAGGGAGATTGTATTGTACTGACTGGTTGTATTTTATACTTGTATGTATATGAAGGGAGATTGTATTGTATACCTGTATGTACATAAAGGGGGAGATTGTAATGTACTGACTGGTTGTATTGTATGCCTGTATGTACATGAAGGAAGATTGTACTGTACTGACTGGTTGTATTGTATACCTGTATGTACATGAAGGGGGAGATTGTAATGTACTGACTGGTTGTATTGTATATCTGTATGTACATGAAGGGAGATTGTACTGAACCGACTGGTTGTACTGTATGCCTGTATGTACATGAAGGGAGATTGTAATGTACTGACTGATTGTATTGTATACCTGTATGTACATGAAGGTAGATTGTACTGTACTGACTGGTTGTATTGTATACCTGTATGTACATGAAGGGAGATTGTAATGTACTGACTGGTTGTATTGTATGCCTGAAGGGAGATTGTACTGTACCGACTGGTTGTATTGTATGCCTGTATGTACATGAAGGGAGATTGTAATGTACTGACTGATTGTATTGTATACCTGTATGTACATAAAGGGGGAGATTTACTTTACTAACTGGTTGTATTGTTTACCTGTATGTACATAAAGGGGGAGATTGTACTGTACTGACTGGTTGTATTGTATACCTGTATGTACATGAAGGGAGATTGTACTGTACTGACTGGTTGTATTGTATACTTGTATGTATATGAAGGGAGATTGTATTGTATACCTGTATGTACATAGGGAGATTGTACTGTACTGACTGGTTGTATTGTATACCTGTATGTACATGAAGGGAGATTGTACTGTACTGACTGGTTGTATTGTACACCTGTATGTACATGAAGGGAGATTGTACTGTACTGACTGATTGTATTGTATACCTATATGTACATAAAGGGAGATTGTACTATACTGACTGGTTGTATTTTATACCTGTGTGTACATGAAGGGAGATTGTACTGTACTGACTAGTTATATTGTACACCTGTATGTACATGAAGGGAGATTGTACTAGACTGACTGGTTGTATTGTATACCTGTATGTACATGAAGGGAGATTGTAATGTACTGACTGATTGTATTGTATACCTGTATATACATGAAGGGAGATTGTACTAGACCGACTGGTTGCATTGTATACCTGTAGATAAATGTATGTACATGAAGGGAGATTGTACTGTACTGACTGGTTGTATTGTATACCTGTATATACATGAAGGGAGATTGTACTGTACTGACTGATTTTATTGTATACCTGTATGTACATGAAGGGAGATTGTACTATACTGATTGGTTGTATTGTGTACCTGTATGTACATGAAGGGAGATTGTACTAGACTGTCTGGTTGTATTGTATACCTGTATGTACATGAAGGGAGATTGTACTGTACAGACTGATTGTATTGTATACCTATATGTACATGAAGGGAGATTGTACTATACTGATTGGTTGTATTGTGTACCTGTATGTACATGAAGGGAGATTTTACTAGACTGACTAGTTGTATTGTGTACCTGTATGTACATGAAGGGAGATTGTACTAGACTGACTGATTGTATTTTATACCTGTATGTACATGAAGGGAGATTGTACTGTACTGACTGGTTGTATTTTATGCCTGTATGTACATGAAGGGAGATTGTACTAGACTGTCTGGTTGTATTGTATACCTGTATGTACATGCAGGGAGATTGTACTGTACTGACTGATTGTATTGTAGTATACCTGTATGTACATGAAGGGAGATTGTACTGCACTGACTGATTGTATAGTATACCTGTATGTACATGAAGGGAGATTGTACTAGACTGACCGGCCGGGGAGATGCAGTGGTATTTCCCTGAGTTAAAGAATAATTAAAGAAGAGAATTAAAGACTAAGAAAAAAAAATATAAAAGCAAAACCCTCATAATTGCCCATACGTTTACTCACAATGAATGTGAAAAAAGTTTTTTTTCTACTTTCTTTAGCTTTTTCATTCATATTTGTAGAGCCTTTTTCTATTTATAATGTATTTTTTGCAAACGCGCTCCTAATTTTTTTTTAATTAATCAATTCCTGAATGCTTTCGTTCTGCTGACGATACCAGAAGAGACATGGAATAATCCTCCCCTCCCATTCTCATACCAGACCTAAATATTTTATATATTCTTATACCAGACCTTGATATTTTATATATTCTCATACCAGACCTAGATACTAGATACATTCTTATACCAGCCCTAGATATTAGACATATTCTCATGCCAGACCTAAATTCTAGATACATTCTTATACTAGCCCTAAATATTAGATATATTCTCATACCAGACCTAGATACTAAATACATTCTTATACCAGCTCTAGATATTAGAGACATTCTTATACCCGCCCTAGATATTAGATAAATTCTTATACCAGACCTAGATATTAGAGACATTCTTATACCAGACCTAGGGCCCTCTAGTTCACTACACAAGAATGGATTACTCTAATACTGTAAACAAGCAGAGTCTTAGTCCAACTAATGTATATTTTAGGTTTAATGGTACAGGTTAAATCAATGAACGAAATTGAATCAAATCGTAATACACGTTAACGATAAGGACCAATAGGTTTTCTCAGAAATTAACAAGCCTAGTTACAGATAATGTACACCTTAATATATCTAGGTGTGGTCAGGTTTACAAATATGGGTTTTACTACGATATTTATTACAGGTACTTATAAATAGATTATGAAATCAATTACAGAGTTACTCAGAAAGGATGGCCTTTTATGACGACCTGTAAATATATAAATATATAGACTTTGAAGAAATAACTTAGAGTTCCGCACTCAAATAATTTGATCATTTTTATTTATTATTTGATAAAGAAATAAATAATTTTACAACTGCAGGGCACATAAATTTCACTAGAAGGGGATCACTCATTTGGTGTATAGTCACGTTTTTCCATATTCTGTATTTGTACTGTACAGCATGCTTTAGCTGATTAAATATCGGCCTGGAACTTGAAATGAACTGGAGTTTACAGTAAGGGAATCAAAAATGTAAGAATAAAGACTGAATAATTCTGTGTACTCGTCTCTGAAGTCTTATCCTTTGTTGGTAACATCGTAATTGAAAAAAATATATAATTATTTAGAGAATATACTTACGCTTTAAAGGTATCAGATTCAGCCAGATTGATTTGCTAAAATAATATTAAAATTAGATTTTTTTCAATATTTTTCAAATATTAAAATTTTTTTGCATTCCTTTTGAAAAATATCAGAAAAAAAGAGTTTGTTTAAATTAATGATAGAAGGATAAAATAGTACATATACGGATGAATTATTGTAGAGAATATTACAATTTGAAAGTCTGTCAAATTCAGAATTCACATTTTTCAAGATTTCTCAGATTTTATTTCAAAATTTGATTTCCAAATGTCAAAATAAACGTTGAAACTATTTATCAAGTGATCCATATCTAAAATGTATATTCATACTCTGCTCAACCGATTTTTTGTGTGATATAGACGTGTCTACTCACTACTGTATTATTCTTCTAATGCAAGAAGGGATTTAAAAATCAAATATAATTTAGTTGACACAAATAAAAGAACTAAAGGGATATTTGGTAACTTTATTGAATAATAGCATGAAATGAGAAATAAAAGCAAAGCAGTTTTAAAATATTGACCCTTAACTGGGAGTATCTAAAAGGTTGAAAATGAAATAACATTGATTATTAGTTTTGAAAGGAATGGAACAGTTGGAGCTTCATGATGGTCAGCTCGCAGGTGTCAGCATCTTGGCAGCAAAGGGTTCACATCTAGGCGACGGTCCTGGAGGGTTTGCAGTCTGTAACATGTGTGGTGAGGAACGATTTGCCTCTCATACCACAGGACATGCGACTGTTTTGTGGATTTGGACATCTGGAGGCTTAGACATTGCAGCATTTGTTGCTGAGTAGACATCTGCGGCAGTATGAAGGAGTTAGTTCCTAATCGGAGGTGTTCACATCTCGACGTTCTAAAGCTAACTGACGCTGCTCTCCACAAGTAGAGGCGGTGAAGGGGGGGGGGAGAACATGAGGAGACACATTTCGGAGCGGATATAGTTTAATGTATTGTAAATGTTGCCCGGTCAACTGCGCTGCACATTGGTAATCGTCTTCTTATTTTTTCTTGAATTTGTTACAAATTTACAGTTGTATGATTTTAATAAACTAAACAGAAAACAACATTTTTTTTTAATAATTTTTCTCATTAAATCATCCTTCATTCACTTTCCTTTTCCTTATTTATTTATGCAATTAAACTTGGTTTGATAAGGTATAAATTGGATAAATTGTCTAATCAGAGTTGGAAATTTATCAATGACATAGAAGCCACTGGATTAACACTTTAAGTAAGAACATTAAGTAAGCTCAATGGTTAAACAATGTGTTCATGAGACAATGGGGGGTGAAAAATCCGCATTTTAAACCCGTAGTTTACCCCGATTCAAATTGAATTGCATTCATAAATCTCGGACTCTAAACTGAGGAAATACTAATGTAAAGAGTATTGGCCAATTTCTTATTCATTTAACCATAGGTAAAACTATAGGTCGTATCAATCTATCTACACTGCTCTGGTAAAGCGTAACCATAGTGTGACTATGGTTCTACCTATGGTAGAGCGTCTAAGAAATTGGCCATATATTAACCTGATTGTTATGATACCAGAGTATATATGGGATAGATTGTTGATAGCTGGATACCCTACAGGTCAGGTTAAATGGAGATCCTTTGTCAATATGACGTTCCTTACTTCCCCAAATCTCGGTCAACGAATCTAAATTTAAATATTAAAAGTCAGAAGTTTTATTTTGAATCGTTCATATAGAATACTCCTATAAAGGTCTGCCAACGTAATTTTAAGTGACCCTACATTAATAAAGTAGCATGTCCGATTCACAACAGTACCTTTAAAAGCTTTGTCTGATCCAGAAAGACATAGATCTTTAGGTAATTACTTGAAACTACGTCAGCAGTTTTTTTAGACGATGAAAGTCAAGCATTTTTTTAGCGTTAATTTAAAAGGGGAAAATTACACTTTTCTGGGTTAGAAATTTCATAAATATAACCAGCAATTCATCTATTTCTGGATTAGAAATTCCATAAATATAATTCCAGCAATTCATCTATTTCTGGCTTAGAAATTCCATAAATATAACCAGAAATTCATCTATTTCTGGGTTAGAAATTTAATAAATATAACCAACAATTCATTTATTTCTGGGTTACAAATTCCATAAATATAACAAGCAATTCATTTATTTCTGGATTAGAAATTCCATAAATAAAACCAGCAATTCATCTATTTCTGGGTTATACATGTTCCATAAATATAACCAGCAATTCATCTATTTCTGGTTTAGAAATTCCATAAATATAACCAGTAGTTCATCTATTTCTGGCTTAGAAATTCCATAAATATAACCAGCAATTCATCTATTTCTGGGTTAGAAATTTCATAAATATAACCAGCAATTCATCTATTTCTGGATTACATGTTCCATAAATATAACCAGCAATTCATCTATTTCTGGATTAGAAATTCCATAAATATAACCAGAAGTTCATCTATTTCTGGGTTACAAATTCCATAAATATAGCCAGCAATTCATCTATTTCTGGATTAGAAATTCCATAAATATAGCCAGCAATTCATCTATTTCTGGGTTAGAAATTCCATTAATATAACCATTAGTTCATCTATTTCTGGGTTACAAATTCCATAAATATAGCCAGCAATTCATCTATTTCTGGATTAGAAATTCCATAAATATAACCAGTAATTCATCTACTTCTGGGTTACATGTTCCATAAATATAACCAGCAATTCATCTATTTACCAGGATATAGGGTTGTATGTTATAGGGTCATATGTTACGAAAGAGTTCCAACCGACATTTATACAAAAAAAAACAATTGGAAAGGTCTAACGGTGGCCTCTGGTCTACGTTAACAGAACACCTAGATTTTTATAATGAATATGGATAATTAGGAACATAGTATTGGGTTCATGTGCATTGTGCATTTTAAGGGGCCTCTGATAACAAATAAGTGTCTCTGATGTAGAAATCAACGTTCCGATATGCCACACGTGAAAACTTTTTATAATTTGAATAATCCAAGTTCTCTGATGAAAACTAGGAGAGGTAGGGGCTCCGAAAGCAATCCTAAGGAAATAGGGGAGAAGACGGAGAACGAGAATATAAGTAATCAAATTATAGAATAATGAACAATAATTATATTAATTGAATCCAGCACACTCTAATTTAATAATTAGAAGAGTACATATATCAACACTGATAATATTTTTTACGAAAAAAAAACAAAGTCCGAATTTAATGAATTTGAGCCACGGCTCAAATATGAGATGCGGTTCAAACATGGTTGGTTACACTTGAAATTGTATTTAGTATTTCGAGATTCGAGCCGGCGATCAATTGGAACCGGTTTTTGGCGGATCAGCGACGCGGTTTAAATTCTTTAAATTCAGCCTCAGATAAATCTAATTTTCCTCCTAACACGTGGATACATTAATTAAATTAATCATCAAATAATTTACTAAGTTGTTGAAAAGCTTTGAAAGTTGAATAATCAGTAAAATCAATAGAATATACAAAGTTGACTAATTTGGAATTTAATAATTCAAAGTTCGTGCTGCTAAAACTCCAAATAAATCTATGATTAATGCCTTCTAGGGATTTCCACAATTTACTGGGAGTTTAAACATAACACCTTGAATTATTTAAGATTATACAATAAAATTGATTTAAAGGAACTGCAGACGTGATTTTAAATGACTCTCTGTTGGCACGTCTGATTAAATGTGGTACTCTTAAAAGATAGTTAGATAGATAGATAAAGTGTATTGCTAAAATACATGTATCTGTGTACAGAACGAGTTTACAATTTCAAATTGATAATTATTCTAACAGTACAAGTATAAAGCAATTAGATGGAAAATTGCTCCTGGCGGTTTTGATTATTTTTTCAACCTAATTTCAATAATGATAACAAAACAATTCAATTAAATATCTTTAAGGAGAGCTATTAACTTTGCCTGATCAATAATGTATAAAGAAATCCATAATCTTCTCTTCTAAAATTGAATACTTTCAATTACAGTTTTTCTATAAAGTTGTTAGATAAAAGTTGAAAGGGTAAAGTTGTGAATTGGGTATGGCACTTTAAAAAAAGGTGGCTTCAAATTACAATGACAGTTCGTTTAACCCAGAAAAAAGTGTTGTTTGAAAACATTACTATAATATGCAATTTGAGAAATTTAAAGAAAAAAAGTCTAAAAATACAATGCTCACCTTCTGGAAATAAAAAAGGTTTATATAGTTTTAAAAATGCCGTTACAAAACAATAAAACCATTTGTTTCCAGAACTGCAAGCCTTCTGTCATATTTTACATATTTATTTTCAAGAGAACTTATTTTGATAATATTTACAAGAACTACTTTGGTTTGGAGTGCTTGTAGAAGCGGGGAAAGAAAATTGAAAACTCAATTAGAAAAATTCTTGAATTCTAGAGTTTATATTCATGGAATTCTAGGATTCTAGAGTTTATATGCATGGAATTCTAGGATTCTAGAGTTTACATTCATGGAATTCTAAGATTCTAGAATTAAATAGAAATGTAATTCAAGACACTAGGCTCTTAACCTGATGAACTATAAATGCAAACAATTAACTGTAATTGAGACATAAATCTGTAATTTTTACCCTCTCTGTCTGTAATTAGCAACCTGTAATCCTTTACCCTCTCCGCCTGTAATTACCAACATCTCTGTAATCTTGAATCCTCTCTGCTTGTAATTACCATCGATGTAATCTTTTATCCTCTCTACCTCTATTACCAATAGCTATGTAATCTTGTACCCTCTCTGCCTGTAACAATTTCTCTGTGATCTTGTATACTCTCTGCCTGTAACTACCAACTCTGTAATCCATTACCCTCTCTGCCTGTCATTATAATCTCTGTAATCCTTTATCATCTCTGCCTATAATTACCAACTATGTAATCCTTAACCCTATCTGCCTTTAATTACCAACTTTGTAAGCCTTTATTCTCTCTGCATGTATCTTTTCCGTAATCTTGGATACTCTTTGGTTTTGACTGACCTGATATGTTTAGCTGAAACTGAAGACTGCGGACTGGGTTGGTTGAGATCTGACATTCATATATTCCTAAAAACATGACTATTTAGAAAACAATTACTTAAAATCAATATTCATTTTTTAAATGCATCCACCTTTATTATTCTAAGA
The DNA here is from genome assembly GCF_000591075.1 of Eurytemora carolleeae. Taxonomy (NCBI): domain Eukaryota; kingdom Metazoa; phylum Arthropoda; class Copepoda; order Calanoida; family Temoridae; genus Eurytemora; species Eurytemora carolleeae. The sequence continues at coordinate 116,721 of NW_019396799.1, read as the reverse complement.
AAGGGTGATTGATTTGTGACCTTTTTTAGAAATCAGCTAACCTCCCACCAAAGGTTGCTGTGTTTTCACTTTAAAAAAACATTGCAATGTAAAAAAAATCGAAATCGTCCAGACGGTTACGGAGTGACGAAAAATATTTTGAAAAATTTCATGTTATACATTATTTTCTTGGAAATTTTATGCTGAATTCCAATATAAAAAGCGCTTTGGGTATAAGTTCTTTAATTTCAAATTTGAAATTTTTCAAAACATTTTTTGGGGACTTTCTCTGATATTAAATCGTCAATTCGCAAACGTATTGACGATTTGGAAATTTTTCTTTGAGTGCAAAAATTTTTTAAGTGAAAACGCAGTCTGTTGGGTGGTTGGCTTAATTTCAGTATCAATCACTCTTAATCCTAAGCTTTCATATATTGTGAAAGCTATTATAAAGACATTTCATGGAAAAACTTTTTGCTATGCAGAAGACATTTTAAAGCCAGGACATTTAATAGACGGTATCACTTTAAAGGTAGAACATTATATAGACAGTACACTTTAAAGGTAGTACATTTAATAGACAGTACACTTTAAAGGTAGTACATTTAATAGACAGCACTCTTTAAAGGTAGGACGTTTAATAGACAGTACACTTTAAAGGTAGGACGTTTAATAGACAGTAAACTTTAAAGGCAGGACATTTAATAGCCAGTACACTTTAAAGGCAGAATATTTAATAGACAGGACACTTTAAAGGCAAAACATTTAATAGCCAGTACACTTTAAAGGCAGGACATTTAATAGACAGTACACTTTACAGGCAGGAAGACATTTAATAAACAGTACACTTTAAAGTCAGGGCATATAATATACAGGACACTTTAAAAGCAGGACATTTAATAGACAGTACACTTTAAAGGCAAAACATTTAATAGACATGACACTTTAAAGGCAGGACATTTAATAGCCATACACTTTAAAGGCATAACATTTAATGGACATGACACTTTAGAGGCAGGACATTTAATAGACAGTACACTTTTAAGGCAGGGCATTTAATAAATAGTACACTTTAAAGGCAGGACATTTAATAGACAGTACACTTTACAGGCAGGACATTTAATAGACAGTACACTTTACAGGCAGGACATTTAATAGATAGTACTCTTTAAAGACAGGACATTTAATAGACAGTACACTCTTAAGGCAGGACATTTAATTGACAGGACACTTTAAAGGCAGAACATTTAATAGACATGGTAATTTAAAGGCAGGACATATAATAGACAGAACATTTTAAATCCAGAACATTTCATAGACGGTACCATTAAAAGGCTGGACATTTTATTTACAGAACACTTTAAAGACATGAACATGGTCGTACAAACAAACAACAGACAAACAGTGATTACAACGTTATATATATACAGATACACATACATTAGCCTATACATTAGAGTTCCCGGCGTCAATTAGGTTTTATAAACGTTTAGAAAAAATAAGATTAGGCCTAGAGGATAGAGTTACCACTGTACGCGACCACCTCAGAAGTAAGAGAAAATTTTAAAATTTGTTTTTGGAAAATTCCTCCCTTTTAAGGTAGACAAGTGGTTTCATCTTTGAGACAGTTTAAACTATAAACTCCTGAAACTTCATCAGAATTTATTAAAATATCTATTAAAAAGTTTAAACACAGATGCTTAGATTAAACTTAAATATTCAGGAGCTTAAACATTCTCAGGAAGGTTTCTAAAACTTTAAAGGGACGGAGTTGGTCAATTGATGTACCATACTGCCATGTTCTGCAATCTGATTATCTATCTATCTATCTATCTATCTATCTATCTATCTATCTATCTATCTATCTATCTATCTATCTATCTATCTATCTATCTATCCATCTATCTATCTATCTATCTATCCATATAAACTGATTGATTGGAAGAATGCATCAAGGTATAGTGCTCCAGGAATGGAATATGCCCGGAGCAAGATATTTTAATATCCGAACCCAAAGCTTGATCCAACTCCTGGCTGATAAACAGGTTCTAAAACTTCTAGATCAGATATGTGTTTCATGAAAAATCACTTTTTAGGGTTTCTGTTGAAAACTGGTTATTTCCAGATATTAATTATTATAACTTTGCTTGTTTGTCTATATCAAGATGGAAGTTGGCAAAAATAGATTTCAAGCAATCAATAATTCAGAATAAGGTAAAAAAAAGATTATTTCGCTTTACAGATGATAATTTCCCAAGAAATACAATTTGAGACAAACTTTCTCTTCTTGTATTGCATGTCAATGTGATGATGGGTCGATGATCTTAACTAAACTAGGTAGAAAATTTACAATTTAAACATGAAATTATTTAATTATTGAGTTTGGTATTGAATTCTCCCAGAATCCGGCTCCACTACGGCAGCACGAAATTCGAATCAACGAAAACTATGGATAAGAAAGAATCTGTAAAATCCTTATAAACTTTCTTCTCTAAAGATGGAAGATGAGGGAAGTATCTTGCAGTAATTCTGCCAGGAAAATTACAATTCTCTCTAAATGTTTACTGTATACAGTGTACTTTCTGTAGTATTTACATCAATATTGTACTCTGGATGTTTATTGCATACGTAGTGTAAATTCTGTAATATTTACATCAAGATTGTACTCTGTATGTTTATTGTATACAGTGTACATTCTATTGTATTTACATCAAGATTGCACTCTGTATGTTTATTGTATACAGTGTACATTCTGTAATATTTACATCAAGATTGTACTCTGAATTTTTATTGCATAGAGTCAGTGTACATTCTGTAATATTTACATCAAGATTGTACTCTGAATGTTTATTGTATACAGTGTACATTCTGTAATATTTACATCAAGATTGTACTCTGAATGTTTGTTGTATATAGTGTACATTCTGTAATATTTACATCAAGATTGTACTCTGAATGCGCTCTAATGTAATAAAAAAGGAGAAAATCCTTGCCACCTCCCTAGTAACGTTGTTACTTCATCTTTCGCCAATAATAAGTTACGTCATATGAGGATTTCCAATGCCACGAAGACGACATTTATTTTCATTTTAGCGCATCAAGAGAATCTAACCTTAATAAACGACCTTGATTTCCATACTACCTCTTCAAAATTAGGTCTTTACGTGAAATGGTTTGAGAGTACTGTCGAACATAACGTGACTTAAAGGGACTGTAAGCAAAATTTCGAGTGACCCACCATGCAAAGATGACAATGTCCAATTTACAACGGTACCCATTAAATCTAATCTGATATAAAGGTGGAAGATATCGTTGTTTTTCTAAGGGTTTTAAATGGGGTACCATTAGAAATCAGGCATTGCCATCTTTGCATGGAGGGTCACTTCAAATTATGTTAACAGTACGGCCCTTTAAATCTTTAATAATTTTATTTATACCCTGCCAAGCTAGTCATTTACTCCCTTTATAATCCAGTGCTTATACCCTACCAAGCCAGTCATGCACTCCCTTTATAATCCTGTACTTATGCCCTACCAAGCCAGTTACCCCCTTTAACCTTAAATCTTTTTTAAGTTTATAACTCTTATTTAAACCATACCTAGCTAGCCACTCCCTTTAAACTTAAATCTTTTACAATTTTTATAATCCTGTATTTAAACCATACCTAGCCAGTCGCCCCCTTTAAACTTAAATCTCTTAAAATTTTATAATTCTGTACTTTAACCATACCTAGCTAGTCACTCCCTTTAAACTCAAATCTTTTATAATTTTATAATCCTGTATTTAAACCACACCTAGCCAGTCACCCCCTTTAACTTTATAATCCTGTATTTAAACCACACCTAGCCAGTCACCCCCTTTAACTTTATAATCCTGTATTTTAACCATACCTAGCCCGTCAACCCCTTTAACTTTATAATCCTGTATCTAAACCACACCTAGCCAGTCACCCCCTTTAACTTTAAAATCCTGTATTTTAACCATACCTAGCCCGTCACCCCCTTTAACTTTATAATTCTGTATTTTAACCATACCTAGCCCGTTACCCCCTTTAACTTTATAATTCTGTATTTTAACCATACCTAGCCAGTCACCCCCTTTAACTTTATAATCCTGTATTTAAACCATACCTAGCCAGTCACCCCCTTTAACTTTATAATCCTGTATTTAAACCATACCTAGCCAGTCACCCCCTTTAACTTTATAATCCTGTATTTTAACCATACCTAACCCGTCACCCCCTTTAACTTTATAATCCTGTATTTACACCACACCTAGCCAGTCACTCCCTTTAAACTAAAATTATTTCTGATAATAACCTGCGTCTGATGTATTAGTATCTCTAATCTCTAGAACCCAGTTTTCGGAGCTAGGTTTATGAACAGATGTAAACCTAGATAAAATAAAGTAAAAAAATTAAACCTAATGCGATATCAATGGATAGAGCTCATATAACTTGGATCAAATAGGTTCCGTGAGTTAGGAGGTTTTACTAATGAGATATAAAAGACAGAGTTAATCAGATTTAAATTAGTTCTGTCAATTCAAAATTTTCCACCTCAGGCCTGTTTTTCAGCCATTGCATGAATATTTCCATCCATCATGAATTCGGATAAAAAAAATTATTTTGGGACAATGTTATTCGGTAATTTAAACTCTTTATACAATTATTCATAAATAACAGGACTTCCTCTTTTAATATTTAATTCTGCATTAAACTTTAATAATATTTAATTTAAAGTTAGAATTAAGTTATAAATTTTATTCTTGTGGTTAGGTTCTTAATTATGTAATAGCGTAAACTTCATACAAACCTCACACTTGAACTAAAATATTCATAAACCTACAGTGAGACCGATAAAACTATGCAAAAGGAAGACGACAGTTAGACTCAAGTTTATTTTTTAAATAACCCAATGAGCAATGTAACCAAGCAGTGCAATGCACAAAAGCACATTTAACTACGTTGATCATTTGATGTTTATGAGACAGGTACACCTATTTGCTTTACTTTAAAATATCAAAGATTTCAACATAAGATTGCTGAATGCTGAAATGTAGTCTTCCTTTTTATGGGTTCTACAGTATGGTAAGTTTAGAAAACATCCCATTGAGTAATGTACAATCTATGAGACAATTTCAATTATGATTATGCTCTCTAATCAATACATAATTCATTAAATTTTATCAAACAGCAATACCTATATAAAATATAATTTAAAGTAATTTTAAATATATTTTAGATTTTTTCTTCTTTTACAATTTTAACTGTTGCGTTTTTATTTGAAAGCCGCAATGTTTGCAATTTTTGCTCTAAACATTTTTTTGCTAGTAATTTGAGAAGAAATTTTAAGGAAAGTAGAATAAAATAAATTTCATAATGTTTTTGGTTTACTATAAAAATATTTTTTTTTTACATTGTTAATGTTATCTTATGATTAATTGTTATCATCAAGTATTGGAAGGAAAATCTAAAAGTAAAACTATGTTTCACTACATGCAACCTTTAAATCAATAATGAAACAAAAGTTTTTTATACGTTTATTGGAAATTCTTAAATTCATTTTCGATATATTAAAATCTGCATAAAGAGCAATATTTGGATGAATATTCTCCTGTATCTAGTAGATGAGTATATATATATATGTATATATATCCTAGCTAGTATACCTTGTATCAGGAGTATATGTGTATCCTCCTGTATCTAGTAGATGAGTATATATATATATATATATATATCCTAGCTAGTATACCTTGTATCAGGAGTATATGTGTATCCTCCTGTAGCTAGAAGATGAGTATCTGAATGTCGGACCCATGAAACCTGAAGAAAAATAACTTGAGAGGGGGGGGGGCACTATACATGTACTATTACGCGAATAAAAGTTATAAAGTGGTTAAAACCAAATATTAATTAAAGGGACTGTAAAGGAAAAATGAAATCTAAGAACTTCAGGAGTTGATCCAGACCTATAAGAATTCTATCCATGATGTTCCTGTCTCGAGAAATTGATATAAAACTGTGTTCAATTGGGGGGTTAATTGATTTCAGACAGACATTTGAAACGAAATAATTGCCTTTTTAAAGTTTAATAATATGTTTTGTCATATGACATAGATATTAACTAAACTAAATCAACTAATATTATTATTTAGGGTCGCCATAGGAGAAAAATAAACTTGTATTTTCTGTCAAACATAACCCAATAAAAGAAAAAGTTTCCTGATTTCTATTGCGTGCATTTATACAATCCTAGTTATGTCTTCTTATATAATATAACAAGAGAAAATAAATTGGAATAAAAATATTCTTAAACCAGAAAATAAGAAAAAAGTTATAAGAAAAAGTCTGTAAAATAATGCAGGATTAAAAGCAAAAACAAAAGGATCTATGGGAAAAAACTGATTGGACACTAAAAGCAGAATAAGCAGGAACTTTGAGCAGAAGAATAAAGGGGAGAAATAGGAAAAAAGAACCAAAATGAGTTTTTCCACTTTATAATGGAAGAGATTAGCTCGATTTAAGATTGTCTATTAATATATAAAGTTTGCTTGTCTGTCTTGTTTGTAACGGCTGAAACAATCGGGCCCAAATTGTGTGTGGGACCTCGCATGACCCCAGGGAAGGTTTATTGATTCAAAAGCTTTTTACTTTCGTCATTTAAAAAATGCACGCAAAAAAAATTGAAAATCCGCGAACTTTTTTGTTTGTTATTGTATTTAACTGCAGAAAAAGAGAAGATGCTCACAGATAGAGCCATAACTAAAAGCTTAGTTAAATAAATTTGAATAAAACACTTACCGTATAGTTTGATAGATTACGGATAGTACAGACAAGAAAAGTAGTTTTTCCAATTATTCCTGAAAAATTTAAAATTCTGAAATACTACTGTTCGTTTTTATATACATCATAATTTTAAACCATATAATTTTATATTAATCATCTGTCCATCCAATCCAATATTAAGATTATTATTAAGATCCAATATCTAAGATAGGACCAAGATTTAAGATCCAAGATCTAAGATCGAATATACAAGATCCAAGATTCTAGATTCAAGGTCTAAGATTCAAGATACAAGATCCAAGATGCAAGGTCTAAGATTCAAGATCCAAGATCCAAGGTTCAAGATCCAAGATCCAAGATCCAAGATCCAAGATCCAAGAAAAAAAGATCTAAGATCGAAAATTAAAGATTCAAGGTCTAAGATTCTAGATCCAAGATTCAAGATTCAAGATTCAAGATTCAAGATTCAAGGTTCAAGGTTCAAGATCCAAGATTCAAGATTCAAGATTCAAGGTCCAAGATCTTAAGATCCAAGATTCAAGATTCGATATTTAAGATTCAAGATTCAAGATCCAAGATCCAAGATCCAAGATCCAAGATCCAAGATCCAAGATCCACGATCCAAGATCCAAGATTCAAGATCCAAGATTCAAGATCCAAGACCCAAGATTCAAGACCAAAGATTTAAGAACCAAGATTCAAGATCCAAGATTCAAGATCCAAGATCCAAGATTAAGGACCCAATATTTAAGATTCAAGATCCAAGATTCAAGATCCAAGATTCAAGACCCAAGGTTCAAGATCCAAGATCCAAGATTCAAGGTCCAAGATCCAAGATCCAAGATCCAAGATCCAAGATCCAAGATCCAAGATTCAAGATCCAAGATTCAAGATCCAAGATTCAAGATCCAAGATTATGATAAAAATGAGTGGGGATAAAATTTTAAATGAATTCTATTATAATTTCTTACTTTTAAATAGTGTGCTTAAGAAGAAAATGTTCAAATGTTTCCTGCCTTTTATATTTATGAAAATGCAGAGCATTGGTTAAGGTACGTGAGAAGGATCTGTTCAAAAATTGTGTTCATCTCGTCCCCGTAGTGTTTAAGTTAGAAATATAATGTGATGCTGTAAAGAATTATATTTTACCGATCAAAGAAGAAAATATTGAGGTTAAATTGCTTGGGCTGAGCCTCCTACGTGAAGGTTTAGAGAACAGATAAAAACAAGGTTTTACAAGAAAATTTATGCATCTACCCTAATAAATGTACTTTACAGCTTTCACAATTTTACATTCATAAAATATACAAAATAAATCAACCTCAAATATAAAATGTTCAGTGAGCAAGAGAACAAGATAAATATAACACCTTTTTTATATAAATATGACAGTTTAATACCATCATATCTAGATTTAGGTTCAGTGTTCAACCCCTTTTATCGAGAAACAGAACTGTATATAATTGCTTGGTCACGAAACAAAAACAATAAAAAAGAAAAAGAAACATATTTCAGTATTTAAAAAAAAATGAACAGAATTTTCTATAGATTCTGTCGAACATTAAAATATCTATGCGGTGCTGAAATCAAATTAAAGGGAGTCTCCACAAACATTAAAAAAGGGTAAATTTAGAATCTTAAAAAATCCTAATCAAACAATTTTAATTCGATGCATTTCTTGCAAGAGCACAGTAGAAACCTCAAATGCAACAAATGTTTAAATTGCGGTAGAAATCTATCTGAAACTCCTTTTTGAAATAGAGAAATATACCTCTCTTTCAGCCTAGTTTTCCGTTCTTGATTCTAACCTGTAACCGTGGTTCCTGTCTCCTGTAGAAAGTATGGTCCGGAGAGGGATCCTGTTGGGTTCGGAGTAACACTGTCGTAGAGTTTACTTAGATCACTTCCTGATCTCCAACTACCACCCTTACCATCAGATTCCCCTGTACAATGGATAATGTACGTGAATTATGAAAAGGAATGGAGTCATAGCTAAAAACTTAAATTTTTTAATCCATTCTTTGCAATCTGATGGATGTAATCCTTTGATATTTTAAGCTTAATTATGCATTTAAAAGAATTTATAGTTTTAAATATTTAAGTTCTACGACATTGTTTTACAAATATAAAGGGATTAGAGAATCAGAGTTTGTGGCAAAGACTCAATTCTTTTATAGAAGCACTGCATATACAATCCATCCAGAGGTCAAATTGAACTTATGACAGAGAATATAAACGAAACTTGGTAAAGAAAAACAAGTTTAACAAATTGGTACATGTTTTATTTTATTCACATTTCTGAAGTTATGATTACAAAAGTTTTTTAAAAAGTTTTTTATGTACCATTTTTTATTTATAAATATCTAACCATTTTTACAGTTTATTTACAATACTACTTAAAGCCAACTGTGTGCATATACGTATATGTATTTACATTGTTATTGATTATGTATTACAACTTACAAGCATTTCTGAACTGCCTGGTATTTTCGCGCCTCTTTCCTATCTATAGTTTTACCATAAAAGAATTTGGGTTTAGATTAACTTTCCTCCGGGTAGGGATTAGAACTCTATTGATCTAGAACTATCAACAGTTTCAATCTAATTCTCCGGTCTATCCATCGATATTCTAGATAGGTATAGATGGTTTACAGAGTGTATCCATCGATATTCTAGATAGGTAAAGATGGTTTATAGAGTGTACCCATCGATATTGTAGATAAGTATAGATGGTTTACAGAGAATTTATCAATCAATCTAGATAGTTATGGACAGATTGCAGATCTAAAAATCATCACTATTTTAGATAGGTTCAAATGGTTTCCAGGGTGTTTTGTTTAATCTAGAAAGAAAAAGAAGATGATATTTTGTAGATCGAATTTGCATTGATATTCTAGATAGGTTATGATGGTTTACAGGTCAAATGTCCATCAATATTCTAGCTAAATAGATTATTAACAGATAGATTTATTATCTGTAAATACAAAAAGTTTAGTGCTTTTCTTGTGTAAAAACTGATAATTTGCTTACGTGTGTTAATTATGTTGAGTTTTAAATTATATCAGCTGGTTTCAATCTAAATCCGACCTTTACAAGACTATTTATCTTTTGCCCTAGATGTGATATATCGATGGTTGGGACTGGTCGGACTGATGGAAAACAGGATAAAGTCGGGACAAGTCCCTGGGGAGAAAAGAATTTGAAGCTTTACTCTTTCTATCAGAATGATCTTTCAGATACTGGTGGCCGGATATAAGAAGGATAAATCATTCGCCCAGACATGGCGGAACAGATTCAATAGATTATAATAAGGTAACAGATTCAATAGATTAACTAAAAATAACTTATTTGTAAATTTGAAAAATCGAATAAATCATATATATTCAGATACTGGTAACCGGATATAAGAAATATTCAGATACTGGAACCGGATATAAGAAATATTCAGATACGGGTAACCAGATATAAAAAACTAGCCTTAGAGGGCGCTTCGCGCCCATCTTCTAAATTAATTGTGAACATGTTCTCTTTGTGTACATCGTAAAACAAAACAAAAATAATTCGCTGATTTTCACAAAAAATTTCGTGGATTTTCAAAATTTTAAAAAATTTAATGAAGATCGAATTTTGATGGAGACAAATATCATTCATAAACCTTCCCTGGGGTCCCTAGATGTCCCACAAAAAATTTGGGCCCGATCGGTTCAGCCGTTTTGACGTTTATTGGATACAAACAGACAGACAAACAAACAAACATACAGACACACAAGCCAAATTTATATATAGATATTCAGATACTGGTAACCGGATATAAGAAATATTCAGATACTGGTAACCAGATATAAGAAATATTCAGATACTGGTAACCGGATATAAGAAATATTCAGATACGGGTTACCGGATATAAGAAATATTTAGATACTGGTGACTGGATATAAGAAATATTCAATAACTGGTAATCGGATATAAGAAATATTCAGAAATATTCAGATAATGGTAACCAGATATAAGAAATAATCAGATACTGGTAAACGGATATAAAAAATATTCAAATACTGGTAACCGGATATAAGAAATATTCAGATACTGGTAAACGGATATAAGAAATATTCAGATACGGGTAACCGGATATAAGAAATATTCAGATACTGGTAACCGAACAGGGGTTAAAATAAAAATATGTGTAGATAAAGAAAAATAAGAAACCTTCATGAAACTAAAAAATCGAATATATCTAAAATATTAATACACGTTAAATTTGATGATATTTTAATAATGTAAAAGTAAAATAAAGATAATTTTCCATGGAAATTATATTACGGTTCTTTTCTTCAGGGAAAATGTTTTATTGTTTTTATTTTCTTTTTAGTAGTTTTATTCTGTTGTTGCTCCATAGATTAATTACAACCAAAGACCAGATTTAATAATTAGCGATAAGTAGCTGAACCTAGTATACTCGGTTCAAACAGTTTTCTTGTGCTCCGGGTCAAGCTGAAGAGCCAAAAATATCAGATTATCAAATGCCAAATGATCAAAAATCTTTAAATGATCAAAAAATTACGCTAAACAGTTAGGTCAACTATTTTTTTTCAAAAATATCATACAATTTTACTATAAAGTTAATTTAAAAGTTTAAGGTATTCTTAAACATACTTTTTTGATAAAACGTCTGTAAAATGCAAGCTCTCTCTTTCACGCAATCTATTTTTTCTTCTTTCTCTTCTCTTCTATTTTCTTCTCTTCTTTTTTTCTCTTCTCTTTCCTTCTTCTTTTCTTCTATTTTTCTTCTCTTTTTTCTTATCTTTTCTTTTCTTCTCTTCTCTACTCTTCTGTTCTCTTATCTCTTTTCTTCTCTTCTCTACTCTTCTGTTCTCTTATCTCTTTTCTTCTCTTCTCTACTCTTCTGTTCTCTTATCTCTTTTCTTCTTTGAGATGAACAATGATTTTCTCTGATTTGCTTACGTTTCTAGCTTGTAGACTTAATTAAAACGTACTGAGTTTGTACTCCATAATTAGTCATTTGATCATTTGGCATTTGATATTCTGATATTTTTGCCTGAAATGAAGTGGTTCAACATATTCTACTTAGATCAACTATTTATTATATTCATTATTTCTGGTCTGAGGATAGTTAAAACCTTGAAAGTTTTTAATTGCCATCGTAAACTAGCGCCTCACTAAAAAAAACTTCTAAGAAAAACCTTCTGTCGCAAACAAGGAAATTGAGCCACAAACTCAACCTGATATTGGAAACCTTAGATATTTAACACCTAAATTATTTGATCTAACTCAATTCATAGCTAAAAACTCAATTCTAAGGCCTACGATATTTGGATGCAAAGATTTATGGATTGAAAAATCAGAGCTTGTGACAAAGTCTTAAATCCTTCCTTATTTTCCTCACCTTCTCGGAGAACAGAGTTTACTCACATTCACGGAGAATACAGTTTACTCACCTTCTCGGTGAATATCGTTTACTCCCCTTCTCATAGAATAAAGGTTACTTACATTCTCAGAGTATATATTTTACTCACCTTCTCGGAGAATATAGTTTACTCAACTTCTCGGAGAATACAGGTTACTCACCTTCTCAGAGATTAAAGTTTACTCACCTTCTCGGAGAATGCGGGTTACTCACCTTCTCAGCGTATATATTTTACTCACCTTCGCGTAGAATACAGGTTATACTCACCTTTCAGCGTATATATTTTACTCAACCTTCTTAGCGTATTTATTTTACTCACCTTCTCAGAGTATATTTTTTACTCAACTTTTCAGAGTATATATTTTACTCACCTTATCGGAGAATACAGGTTACTTGTCTTATCAGAGTATATATTTTACTCACCTTATCGGAGAATACAGGTTACTTATCTTCTCAGAGTATATATTTTACTCACCTTCTCGGAGAATAAAGATGAGCAGGATCAGTTCACGTCCAGGAAATCGGAAACTCGTCATTTTCCCGTCCTTCGCTAGTTCTTCTTCTTTAAAGTCTCTCTTTGTTTTTTCTATTTATCTTTCCTCTCTTTTCTATTTATCTTTCCTCTCTTTTGTTTACGCTTCCATTTTGTTTTTTTCCTTGCTTTAAATGTTGTGAACTCGACTAAGCCTTTAATTTATAGCTTGCTTTCAATAGTTTTCTTTCTCTTTGATTCTTTCTTCTTTCTTCACAGTTTTCTGCTTTCACCCTATTCAGCTTCTCTCAATGAATTCTATTCCTACGTCCTCCTCTATATATGACTGCTTGTCTATGCATGATGACTGAGGATAATTAAATGAAATCAAGGTTGGATCTGAGGAGTAAGCTTTATCTAATTATATTTAGATGGTGAGTGCAGTCTACTGCTGTGTCTCATGAATAGTGGATTTTGTTCTTGTTTTTTTTTTAACTTTTTGGGAACCAGAATAATTCGTTTATTTTGTGTATTCTTCCAGACCCCTCCGACAACCTGAAATAGTAGAAAATTATTAACTTGTATTATGAAATTTTGAACTGAAAGACATGTAGTTCAATTAGGTTAAAGGGACAGACCGGCTATGTAAGGTAGTTAAACTGAGTATGCAGTGTTGTGTCCCAACTTAATTACTCAAAATGAATATTTTTTATAAAAATTCAAATATTGGTTTCACATATTCCCCCGTCAGCCCCCAGCTGGTCATGGTTTTGACACAAAAATGACCAAATTCCCTTTAAAAATGTACAGAGAGGGGGGGATATTTTTACCCGTATCACCTCCTGTCTGCACCCTGTATATATAAACGTATTAAAAATGTGCCCTCCACCCTCCTCAACTCCCGTCCTTCCAGTTCAGTATTTTACTTGCATTTTAGTGGTAAAGCTTTGTAAAAATATTCTATTTATTTGGATCACCCTGTAATTGTTCTACAGTTTTAAAAATTACTGTCAAGAAATATGAATTAGATTAATGTTAAACATTTGAGAGTACCGTTCTTAATCTGACATTCCACTCTTATAAATAGAGGATCAATTGAACATACGTGACCAAAAAAAAATGATTTTCAGAAATCCTGCAAGTACTGTAACATAGATTAATCTTTGGAAGTGGCGTACACAGTCTGTACAATTTATAGTAAAGGATTATCGTACATCATCACTCTAATATACTATAACCTCGTTGTAAATAACCTACAGCATAGGAACCAAAAAAATGTTTTTTCTTAAATAAAAGTAATTCTGGATCTGAATGTTAACTTATTCTCCGTCTTTACAGAATAGAGATCCAATATCGGAGACAAAGGAATACTGCATATTTCAAGTGAAGCTTATTTAGAATTCTTGTCGTGCATAATCTCAAGAAAAAGATCATTCCAATGTTTATCATGAAAAGTGCACTGTAAAATAAAGAAAGCATTTATTGCTAAACTGTTCTATAATTGTTTTATCCAGAAAAATTGCATGAATTGAGAAATGCTGGTATTCTTTCTTAAGTTCAATTTTTTTGTTATCAAAATAACTGTTGTTCTTTCAATTGTGTGACTAAAAACTTATTTAACTTGGTTCTTAGAACCTTATTTCCCGTATTAATGAGAACATATCCCCCCATCAAAAACATCATTATTTATTTAATTAAATTTATTTGAAAACCTATGAATTAATGAGTTTAATAACTAATTAATTAATGATAATTAATTGGTCTGAATATATGATATATCATGCTTGAATAGATGTTCTAAACAAAGCCATGTTTCAAGTTTCAATCAATCAACTGAATAAACCAAAACCAAACTTTATTTCTCATATGAAATATTGTACGGCCTAATTTACAAACTACAAAATAACTCAAACAAGATTTCAACGAAATCAGATTCCTCAGTAGACAGCAATAAAACCAAAAACAAATGTTTTAATTGCTCATATTAAGAATATTAGAAGTGACTAAAAATTGGGATTGTGTAATTTTACAAGCAATAGACCTGCAGGTATAAGGCAACAAAGCAATATAACGTTGCTTCATCGATGATTATAAACAACCCCGAAGAGAACTGTAAAAAAGTATTAACTAATTTATTTTATAAGAATCTTTTCATACATAATTCAACTGATTTTGTTTATTTTATCTTGATTTTTAAAAATCTGTGTCTTATTGGTTTTATGTACAATGTATAGTAATCTCTGTTCGACTGTTTGTACATTTGTATGTCGGATCATAACTCATGAACCTTTTGTTGATTTGCCCCAAAGGAGTTGAGTCTTTGCAACAAACTCGAATTTTCTACTCCCTATATCTGTCAAACCTTATGACGAAAACCTTAGGCATTTCAAACTTAGATTATTTTATTTAACAGAATTTATAGTTTTAAATATGTAAGATCTACGGCATTGGATGGCAGAGATATTAGGATTAGAACATCAGAGTTTGTGGCAAAAACTCAATTCCTTTGTATTGGGGATAGAACCGCGGAAATGTTCTCAGCTTATAGTTTAACAATTACAAGTAAGAGGGTGACTTTTATAATTAAAGTTGAATCTACAGAAAAAGCTGGTTTAAATAGTTTAAGACATTTGAACTTTTTTTCGGCAAAGAATAATTATACAATTTGATAAACAGAGATGAAAAATAACAAATGGTTCTAGGGCTGAGCAGATATTTCATTATCTTTATCGTCTGAATTTGGAATTATATTTTACGAAAACATTTCTTTTTATTTTATAATTAGTATTTATCTGAATATTGATAAAAAATTATAAAAATATTACGCCAAAAAATACCAAGGAAAGATATGAAATTAACATGGAAGCTTGCGGCAATGTGTGCTCAATTAGCGTCTAGTTTACGCGGCATTATGCGCTCAATTAGCGTCTAGTTTACGCGTGTCTTGTAACCTTGTTAAAACTATGGTCGGTAGATTTGTAGATTTACAGAAAAAAACGTAGGAATCTTTTTCAACAAAGCTTAGCTTTATCAATGTATAAGGAATGGGATGGGTATGATTTCTACACATATTAAACTTTTTTTTGGTTTTATATCTATTAAAAATAAAAATAAAAATTATAAATTATAATTGGACAAAAGCCAGGTTACAATTATGTTTCTCTGGGATATCTTCGTTTTCAGATTGGGATTAGCTTTCACACCTTTACCCCCTTTAAGTTTTCCTTTCCAGTCCCTTTAATGAGAAATTATAACATACTAGATTGGGAACCCAGCGTTGCCCAGGGGAATCATATTTAGTCCCGCCGTTTACCCGCGCTTGGTCTCAAATTACGATTATAGCAACTTTTCCCGATAAAAATTGATCCACTCAATTTAGACTCTCAAAACCAAGATTCTAACATTCCCGCGGCTCTCCCGAGTTCCCCAATCAAAATTTGAGGCGAATCGGTCCAGGGGTTCCGGAGTTATGATCGGAAAAACAAATAAACAGGCAAACAGAGATTACAACTGTATATTATACATAGATATAAATAACATTTTCTACGATTTACTTGGGCTTGTAATTGATTGGACTTAAAAGAAAAAAAGCTAAAATCATAAATTCATAAATATTCATAAATATATAAATGAAAACAATGATTCGCCAGAAAGTTTATTTAGATATATTTTCTATTTTATTTCAACATTTGTGGTTTATTGGCTGTATCAAAGTACAATGAGGGGGGATAAGCAGATCTTTAGATTTTATTTGTTCAAACAATCAAATTTTTGCTCTATGTCTAGTTTTCACCAATGCCAAAATATTCTAAAACCCAATATTTAATAACGGCGAAGTTTTCGAGATGTTGAAACAAAAGTGCACAGTGCATCCTAAACTCACACCCCTTCTTTTTTTGTAAGTTAAAACACTGTGCTGGAGGGGCACAGTGATTCAAAGGTTGCAAGATCTCACGCAAAATGTTATGAGAATTTTGCCAATTACTTTTTAAAAGCTAAAGCTGAAAACATATATATATGCACAAGTTTTGGGCTACAAAAAAGTATAAGTGAGTTAGTAAGGTAAAATCAAATGCCAAGGCGTTGCGACTCTTCAAAGTCAAATAGTCTTACAAAAATTGATCCAACTTTTCTTTATTTTCGATCTGTGTATGGCGGTATCATCTATCTTTCTATCTATCTCATTATCCAATCAGAGTTTTGAATACTTCAATCGGCGCTATTATCAGTAAATGGAAATATTTACTTCAAATGAAACTATGTGACGTGTTTGATCTGAATTCAGGACCTCTAGACAAAGATTATCATTAAAGGGGCTGTCAGCGTTTTTAAGAGATTCTCCATGCTAAGATGACACTGCCCGTTTTACAAAAATGTGGAAGATATGTTTTTTTTTTGAAAACTAAGGAAGTAACACGCAATAAACTTTTGGATCATTCCATGAAGAAGGAAAAAAAAGATTCTTCTCAAACTTAAAATTCCAGTTATTTAGGTCATAAACAGTCACCACATTTTTTTCTTGAAATTTGTTTGGGCTGGTTTTGGCCATTTTAAAAATCTTGGTCGATTTATAGTGTACTACAAAGTCAGTGAACATGCTCTAAAACTTTTAATTTTAGGTATACAAACTTTAGATAGACTTTGAAATCTCATCAAATTTGCAATAAATTTGCAAAAAATTAATTCAAAAATTTCAGCAAAATTACCCCCCCCCCCCCCTCCTAAAAAAACTAAAAAATCACGTCGGACCCCAAATCTCGAATACATAGACTTCGATTTTTAAAACAAAAAAAATTATATGTAATGTCTGAACCCATTTTAACAAGATTTTGTTTTGAATTGTAAAGCCTATGCAAGTTTTAAGGTATGATAAAGAAGAAGTGGTTTTGAGACTGGAAGGAAAAATTAGAGAACAAGAAGAAGGACTCTTGTGTGATAAACATCATAAACAGTATTTTAGATTGTATAAACTACGACAAACTGAGTGTGCTCATCCTTTTAAAACTCACTTACAGAAAATGAAATCTATGCTCAGTGAAATAACCTTGAATGATGTAAAAACTTTCAAGCAGAAATTGATACCTGGTAAAAAAGTTTGTGGGGCTTGTAGAACTAGATTTACAAAGAGTTATTTTATAGCTGATATTAGCCTTGAGTACATAAGTACTGAATCCTCAGACGAATTATTGAGTCAATCCGAAGATGTGCAAACTCTGAGCGAACCAAATGTATCAACTACTTTAGGTAAACAGATCTTCAAATTAATTTCATTTCATACCTAATGTACATTGTTTTGTTTCTTTCAGAGGCATTAGGTCTTCCCCCTGTTAATGCTAGACAATTCAAGAGATCCAAAAAGGATGCACATGAGGTTTTTCCTGGCACTGTAAAGAAAATTAGAAAATCTCTAGAGGAAGAGTTTAATATCCAGATTGAAAGTCCAAATACTAAAGAAGAGGAATTGGAGGAAATGCTTCAGGGGCTTAAGCAAGCAGTTAAAGATAATGTTGGAAATTCAGATGCTCAGTATAGAATTCTAACCAGTCTGCCACCAAGCTGGTCAGTCAGAAAAATTATGAAAGAATCTGAAGTCGGTCAAAGAAAGGCATAAAAAGCTAAGGAATTGCAAAATCAAAATGGTTTTCATTCTTTTTCATTAAAAATCTATATCAAGCGATACAGTAAATACTGACAGCTACTTCTACAACACGGATACAGTAACTACCGTCAGATACTTCTACAACACGGATACAGTAAATACTGTCAGATACTTCTACAACACGGATACAGTAAATACTGTCAGATACTTCTACAACACGGATACAGTATCTACTGTCAGATACTTCTACAACACGGATAACATATCAATATTACTGCCAGGAAAAAAGGATTGTGGAATCTATGAAAGTGAATGGAGAGAAACAAAGAGTACAGAAAAGGCTAATCCTCTGTTCACTGAAAGAGGCCAATATCTTCTTATAGGATAAGTTTCAATATAATATGAAGATTGGATTCAACAAGTTCTGTAAGTTCCGACCTAAAAACGTTGTTCTTCCTAATGCTTCAGGTACTCACAGTGTCTGTGTTTGCACATATCACCAGAACTTTAAACTGATGCTGAAAAATAGTGGTTTAAGCAAAAATAATCTTTTTTATTATAAGGGAAAAAGAACTATATATCATTGCTTATATGTGATCCTCCAACTCAAGATTATTATCTAAATGAGTGCAATGAATGTGAATTGAATATAAGGATCTAAGTGAATATAAAGATGTGCTGGTTGATCATTTCTAAGATAGAGATGAAATTAAATTCAATCAGTGGTAGAGCACAGACAGATGCAATCTTTTAACAAAGATTGCTCCTACAGAAGAATTCATTGATCAAATGTTTCAACAGATGCAAGTACTCAAACCACACAGCTGTATAGCCCAGGAACAATCAAAGTTCTTAAATTCCTGCAAATTATCCCTGAAACCAGAGGAAGTGATTTTGCAGAAAATTACAGTTTCATAGAACAGGTAAAGAGATGCATATTCTAAATTAAGCAATTTTGTGGTAAACATCTTTTTAACAAAGGAGCTTGAAATTTTTTCTTTAGGCTCTCTTATTTTAACAGGATGCTGCTCAGGGATTGGCATCAATTTCTGCTACAATTCATCCTTTTATAGTGTACTACAGGAAGGATAATCACTCAAGTCGCTAAGCATCGCTATTATAAGGGATGAACTAAATCAGTTTAAAAAATCTTTTATTTTAGTGAGGTATGTGCTGAGCATTACAAAAATAGAAAAAACTTTATTAATCTAGCACATCATTAGGAAGACTTAGCATAGAAGCTCAGTGGCATTTTTTGCCACATCACACGGTAAAAGTCCTTATGATAGAATTGGTGGAACTGTAAAGCGGGAGACAGCATACTACAGTTTGAAACAGTGCAGCCCTATAGTGGCATGAACTTAACAGCCAAAAATTTGTATTTTTGGGCAAACGATAATCTGCCCAACATACAAGTGGTCTTTCATGAGTACATTGTTTCACTGCATGATCGATTTGAAAATTCTAAAACTATTCCTGGAATATCTTCAATGGATAATTATATCTTCAAGAAATTATGAATTTAATTTCATTACAAGTTTAAACTATCTTTATGATAATATTCACAGTTTTAAAAATATGTCACAATTATAAAACCTACCAAATTTTTTTAACAACATATTGTCATTTTGTAGTTCCTTCTTTTATTTGTGCAAAATTATCATCGTGATATATTGATTAAATTACTTAGATATTCCTTGTTAAAATGTTGTTAGAATGATATGGGATTGATGTTATTCAAAAAAATTCTATTTTCCCTAATTTTTTTTGTTGCTTTTTAACCTTCTCCCCCCTAAATATCAAGAAAACCAAAACTACCCCTTCCTCGGTCTACCTATCCTAAACTAACCCCAACCTCGGTATACCTATCCTAAACTATACCCTACCTCGGTCTATTTATCCTAAACTACCCCCTACCTCGGTCTACCTATCCTAAACTACCCCCTACCTCGGTCTACCTATCCTAAACTACACCCTACCTCGGTCTACCTATCCTAAACTACCCCCAACCTCGGTATACCTATCCTAAACTACACCTTACCTCGATCTACCTATCCTAAACTTCCCCCTACCTCGGAATACCTATCCTAAACTACCCCCAACCTCGGTATACCTATCTAAACTACACACTACCTCGGTCTACCTATCCTAAACTATCCCCTACCTAGGTCTACCTATCCTAAACTACCCCCAACCTCGGTATACCTATACTAAACTGCACTCTACCTCAGTCTACCTATCCTAAACTACACCCTACCTCGGTCTACCTATCCTAATCTACCCCCTACCTAGGTCTACCTATCCTAAACTACCCCCAACCTTGGTATACCTATCCTAAACTGCACTCTACCTCAGTCTACCTATCCTAAACTACACCCTACCTCGGTCTACCTATCCTAAACTACCCCCTACCTCGGTCTACCTATCCTAAACTACCCCCAACCTCGGTCTACCTATCCTAAACTACCCCCTACCTCGGTCTACCTATCCTAAACTACATCCTATCTCGGTCTACCTATCCTAAAGGATGTAAAAGTCTAAGTTCTTTATATATCTTTGATACTTTAAAAGTTTTATATGAACCTGGACAGTCAACAAAGAGCACTCAACAGTCAACAGTGTATCCCCCGAATATAATCTGCGTATCATGATACAATTATCATCTAGACACAGTCTGTATCCCCCTATAAATTCTGTGTATCATGATACAAGTATCATCTAGATACAGTCTGTATCCCCCATATATAATATGTGTATTATGATACAATTATCATCTAGATACAGGCTGTATCCCCCGAATATAATCTATGTATCAGGATACAAGTATCATCTAGACACAGTCTGTCTGTATCTCCTGAATATAGTCTGTGTATCAGGATACAATTATTATCAGGAGACAGTCTGTATCCCCCGAATATAATCTGTGTATCCGGATACAATTCTCATCTTGAGACATGGCATAAGAAACCTTGCACAACCCATAGAAGATGGACAATAAATATCTAATATTTTTGTTCACAAACCAAGTGTAATGCAGTTTCTGGGAGGAATGTAAACAAAGATATAGTACAGCTTTCTTTTTTTATATATAAAGGGATTGTCTGCAGAACTTAAGGGATTGTAATCGTAAATTCAGGTGACCCTGCAATTAAAGAGGGGTATGTCTGATTCACAGCAGTATCCCCCCCAACCTTTATAAGGTTAAGAACAGATTGATTCAAATAAAGCTTTAACTCAAACTATCTATTTTGAGAAGATGACTGTCTAATTCCAACTAAGTTTAGAAATGTTTTAAATCTGTTTTAAACCTTTATCCAGCAGTTCTAACTTTTACATTCCAAGTGAGTTCTCTCCTAGTCTCACATTTCTGGGTATATGACACTGAACATTTCTAGAACATTGAATATTGAGATATATTTGGTTTTGGAGAAAAGTTAGACCTGTCAATATTCTCGAGATTTATTGGAACCAAGATATATATCTCAGCTGGAAACTTTTGTTTTTTGATACCCATAACCCCGAATGCTTGATCTCGATATCCGTAGTAGGCACTTTTGAAATTCATGCAAAATTGCTTTTGATTTGGGATATCCGCAATTTCTCAATTCTCTGTTAAACAAAAAAAATTCCTGGCTACTTTTTGGCAGTTTGATTAGATTGAAATATTACATGTTTTCTCTCATAACGCCTATTGATGAAAAGATGTCGAGAAGAACGATTAAATGTTTTGAATATCTGATATAACAGGATAAAACCCGATGTTGTAAACCTTTAATATTTCAAACTCAAATTATTTGGTTCCAAAGATATAGTGTTTAGAAAATCAGAGTTTATAGCAAAGACTCAATTCCTTTCTCTCCTATTAATTGTCAATCAAATCAAAACTAAAGGGGCTACGAGGTCACAAAGTCTCACAAGTAATGTTGCATAGATTTGAACTTCTCCTTTTGCCTAGATTCCAGTGAAGCATACATGTAAGAAAACCTGGTTGCAGGTATATTGTAACGTTTATAGGTGAGCGAAGCACCCTGTTTTTTATATAAAGAGACTGTTTACAGAAATTTGCATAAATAGGGACAAGTCACAATTTTTGCTTCATAAATACAGGGCTGTTTACAATTTTGTTGATGATTTAATGCCTTATATTATTCGCATAATTTCTTTGAAAAATTGAAAATATTGAAACTTAAAAAGATAAATTCTTGATATATCTTATTTTGATGAAAGTAAATATGGTAATCTCCCTATGATGTTCAATGTTCTTGTGTTTGAATGGAAATATCTTAAAGTTTACTCAACTTATGGAGTGGTTTACAAACATACATTAATACAGGGGGTTTCTAAAAAGTACAATAAACATCTTCGCTCAAATCTATATTTGTAGATATATTTATATGTCAGCTATAGTTGGCCAAACGGCTGAACAAAATTGGCCGAATTTTTTTGAGAGAACATAAGCTAAAATTTTCAAAATTTGATTTTTTTAAATATCGTGGGCAACGCCAGGAAAAAATATTGTGATTTATAAAAAGACTCGGTTCTTAGCCAAAAAAACATAAATTAAAAAATACAGGGCTTCTGAATAAAAAAATATAAGGTGGCCTTAAATACATTGTCTTATAAAAAAAGATATTTCTCCAATAAATTATTTTGGAACACTTTGTAGAGGTTGCATGCCTTTAAAGATTAATAGAGCTTTATTCCTTTCTTACTCTCAACACCCCCCCCCCCCCCCCTTCAGGGGATAAATCATAGATGGAATCCTTTTGCCAAACTATATCAGCTCAAAATCAATAAATCAAAAAAAATTAAAGGGAGTGTACGCGAAAAATTAAAGGGGGTGTTGGCTAAATCCTAAATCTGCACAAGATGGAGATAATGCTCAAAACTTTAGACCTCTGTATGAATGCAGTTTTAATGATTAAGATCCATAACTATTCTCTCAGCAGTTTCTCCTTTATAAATAAGGAAAATTAGAATTTTTTGTTTAAAATGGATAAATCCCGAATTATTCAAGATTTCCAAATGTATATTGTATATTGGAAATATTAGCAGGTATTGTGGTTTGCATAATATAAATATATTTGGTATCTATACAGTATACATCTTCAAACAGAGTTTAGCAATATTTCTACTTTTATCTCAGCTTAGAGTTAAGAAGACCCTTTCTTGGACTTTATAATTTTAAGAAGAGAACACGGATTAAAAGAAAATTATAGTTCACTTGTCTTTAGGATGTAAGAATGCGTCTAGCATTATATTTAATCAGAGAACAAGAAGAGATTTTGAAATCAATTGGTTCTTCTTTATTTCTAATCTTTGTTGGCAGATGCAGCTTCTGGGGGGGGGGGGAACTGGGGAAATGCCCCCCCTGGAAAGATCAGGAGCACAAAAAGTCTTTTAGTTTTGATTTTGAAGATTAGATAAAAAAATTTCCTGCGGCGCCATTTTTTTACTCAAATTAAAATTTTTTTTATAAAAATCGAAATTTTGCAAACACAATTTCCACCTTACACCGCCAAGCTGCTCATGATTTCGACATAAAAATGACCATATTCGCTGTAAGAAATTCCAGGGGGGGGGGGACATTTTTTCCATGGGAGGGGGGGATTAAAAATTTTAATTATTTTCTCCCTGGAAAATATCATAAGCTGCCCCTGATGTTTGGTTTTTCTTTTATTACTGATCTATGTCTGGTTCTTCTTTTATTTCTGATCTATGTTTGGTTCTTCTTTTATTACAGATCTATGTTTGGTTCTTGTTTTATTACTGATCTATGTTTGGTTCTTCTTTTATTACTAATCTATGTTTGTTTCTTCTTTTATTACTGATCTATGTTTGGTTCTTCTTTTATTACTGATCTATGTTTGGTTCTTCTTTTATTACTGATCTGTGTTTGGTTCTTCATTCATTACTGATCTATGTTTGGTTCTTCTTTCATTACTGATCCATGTTTGATTCTTCTTTATTACTGATATATGTTTGATTCTTCTTTATTACTGATCTATGTTTGGTTCTTCTATATTACTGATCCATGTTTGGTTCTTCTTTTTTACTGATCTATGTTTGGTTCTTCTTTATTACTGATCTATGTTTGGTTCTTCTTTATTACTGATCTATGTTTGGTTCTTCTATTATTACTGATCTATGTTTGGTTCTTCTCTTATTACTGATCTATGTTTGGTTCTTCTTTTATTACTGATCTATGTTTGGTTCTTCTTTGATTTCTGATCTATGTTTGGTTCTTCTTTTATTACTGATCTATGTTTGGTTCTTCTTTTATTTCTGATCTATGTTTGGTTACCTGGGTATAGATAATTTTCTAATGTGTTTAAGTTTTTCATTCTCATATTTCAATTGTCCCTTTTTTGGACCCCCCCCCCCTTCTCCTCACTTTCCCCAGGAGAGGGTCTAGAATGGTTTAGCATATATTAACCAGGATAAACTTGGATACAGAGATATCTATTAAATTCTCTTCTAACTGTACATTTTCCAGCCAGTTAGCTTTCAGGTACATTTTAACTTGGAGAATATGAATGAGTATTTCTAAAAAACAATCCAGGTTGGAGAAATCTTTCAACTACATTGGTAACCAGATTAAAGTGGAATAAATGCTGTTTGCTTATGAAATCTCGTTAAAGATTATGTTGTTGACTTTAAAAGTCACTATAATAAAACAAAGATATCTGAAATGGATATTTCTAACATTTATATAAAAAACGAAAGTTTTGAAATATTTGCATAAGACTTGGTTAAAATTGGTTGGTTTAGAAATTAACAAAAGAATTAATGATGAATATTTGTGGGTACTTCATGGGAGTGTTGTAGAGCTTCATGTTGGTGGAGCAGATCAACAGGAACTGGAACAACAGGGCTTATCCACCCCTTGAGGACGGGATCGCGGCTTTATCATGCTGGCGTTTGAGCGATTATGTTGTCTCTATAATGCATGATGAACTGGGAACCCTCGGGTAAGCACCGCCTGCTGCTAGCTGAGTATCTGCGTCATCATCATGAAGGAGTCAAGAGGCTCCCTGTGTCGGAGCTGTTACTAGCTCAACTCTCCTAACCTGACTGAGGGCTGGGATGTGTAGAGGGGTGAGGGGGGAACGAAGGAGCGAGGGTGACATGTGGGCGCTTCATGGCGGAAATAGATACACACATCTTGAAAATAGTCGACGGCTTCTGAGTTGGTAAAATCGTCTTCCTTATATTTCGAATTTGTGTTAACATATGTATGTAGATAGATTATAACTGATTTATTTCCATTAAATGTCCAAAAAACATTTTTTGAAAAAATATTAACAATTGAAAGTTTAGGAATCCTAGGTGAAAGGAGTTGAGTCTTAGTCTCAAACTCAAATTTATTAACAACTATGTCTTTGCAACATGATTGTATAAGTCTTTGATAATCAAAACTTATACTTATTCATAGTTAAAGTAACCAAGGCCTACAACATCGGATTGCAAAGATATAGGAATTAGAAAATTATAGTTTGTGACAAAGGCTCAATTCATATCCTGGGCTTAAGGAAAACAAAGACGACAAGCAATCCACAATTTTTTGGCTACCACGGTGCAGATAGTAACCAGTATCTTCTCATCAGATCTTTGTTGAACTTACAAATGTTATTTATCAAAAAAATTGCATGACACTTAACTAACCAGAGAACAGAATGTATTTATTTCGATGCTAAAATAAAACCTTTAGAAAGTATAAACCTTTAATCCTAACCGAGGGGTGTGGGGGGGGTGGTAAATGCATGAAAACTTTATATAAAAGAAGAGAAGAAGCTGAAGGATGAAAAGATGAAAGAATAAATTAAGTTAACTCAACTAATTGTATAGACAGGGAGAAGGGTTTTCAACTCGGTTTAACTTGGGTGTACAGGAGAGAGAGAAGGAATGATCTCAACCAAATTTAGAAAATTTACAATTTGTTCAACTTAGTTGGAAATTTTAGAAACAAACTTGTCAGTCCTATCTTTATTCTGTTCATCCTTTCATTCTGTATTCATCCCACAACCTGTATACAATCAGTTTATACATCTTACACCCTGTATACAATCAGTTTATACATCCTACACCCTGTATACAATCAGTTTATACATCCTACACCCTGTATACAATCAGTTTATACATCCTACACCCTGTATACAAACAGTTTATACATCCTACACCCTGTATACAATCAGGTTATACATCCTACACCCTGTATACAAACAGTTTTTTCATCCAACACCCTGTATACAATCAGTTCATACATCTTATACCTTGTATACAATCAGTTTATTCATTCTACACCCTATATACAAACAGTGTATACATCCTACACCCTGTATACAATCAGTTTATACATTCTACACCCTGTATACAAACAGTTTATACATGAGTTTATTTATCCTACACCCTATATACAATCAGTTTATTCATCCTGCACCCTGTATAAAAACAGTGCATACATCCTTCACCCTGTATACAATCAGTTTATACGTTTATACATCCTACACCCTGTATACAAACAGTTTATTCATTATACACCCTATATACAATCAGTTTATACATCCTACACCCTGTATACAATCAGTTTATTCATCCTACACCCTGTATACAATCAGTTTATACATCCTACACCCTGTATACAATCAGTTTATACATCCTACACCCTGTATACAATCAGTTTATACATCCTACACCCTGTATACAATCAGTTTATACATCCTACACCCTGTATACAATCAGTTTATACATCCTACACCCTGTATACAATCAGTTTATACATCCTACACCCTGTATACAATCAGTTTATACATCCTACACCCTGTATACAATCAGTTTATACATCCTACANCATATAGGTTATATTATGTAGATCTGTGAGACTGTGCTGAAGTTCAGACTAAAATTAAAGAAAAAAGTTTCAAATCTGAAACTTTAAAAGAAACTTTGAATTCAACAGCTCATTCTAAGCTCTCAGATCGAACATTTAAATAGAAAAAAAATGATTTATTTCGATGGAACATTGTATAAAGTTCTAGAGGGAGATACATTATACATTCTTATCACTCACTCAATTGGACACAGTATACAGTACAGCAGTACAGATAAGACAATTTTAATATCCACATTGTACTGTGCTTTACTGTACTGTAGTAAACACAATACAAATGCGCGGTACACAGTGTTATAAACAGTTCACAGGAAACTTAACATAGTACACAGTACACAGAACAATGTACTACATACAAAGTACACAACACAGAATGTATCTATCACAGTATAAAGGATTTGCAAAGTGAAAATTGAAAAATTTCTTCTGGGTCACAAGGTGAACAACTTGATATTTTATTAGCACTAATTCAAATTTATTGGGAGAACTTGAGGAGAGACTTTTTTGTTTAAATCTGCCCCAAATATTTCAGTACATAATCTTTAATATTTTAAAAGCTCAGTAAAAAACAAGGTTGTATTATCCAATAGCTGTGTGCGGACATGCCGATGTTTACGGGAAAATTATACACTGTACAGACAACTCCAGATCCTTGTTTATTGTAGAGAAATCTGGTCAAATTCTATCGGAAGTATATTTTAAAGATTGAATAAACAAAGGAATTGAGTTTTTGCCACAAACTCAAATATATCTTTGCAACCTGATGATGTAAACATTTAATAGTTCAAACTTAGATTATTTGATCAAGCACAATTTATAGTTTGAAATATTAAGGTCTATGATTTTGGGTTGCAAAGATATATGGATTGGACTATAAGAGTTTGTGGCAAAGACGCAATTCCTTATCTTTAAAAGCCATAGTTAAGTGAAATATGGCCTCTAGAAGGAACTTTGCAACCCAATTTTGTCTAAACATTTTAAATATCAAACCATAATTTCTGCCGAATCATTTATTCAAAGTTGGAAAAACTAAGAACTAATCCATCAGATCACAAAGATGTAGGAATTATAGAGTTTTCAGTTTCTGTTTTTCTAAGAAAGAATGGATGAAAAAGCTATAAAGTGCTTGACATCTACTTAAAGCCAATACTCCCCCCTTGGGACTATAAACCTTTAATCTTTAGAATTCGGCTAATTATTCTCTAATCAGGATTCTGTATTGATTAATGGTCAACTATAATCACTCTCCACTAAACCCCACTATTTCTTCGGTCAGTGTGCTGAAAATCAGTACAGTATACTCCGAAACAAAGAGAATAGAATATATATTAGAGGGGAATTTAGAGAATCTCTCGGTATAATTTTTTTCAGTCCCTTTCAGCCTGAAGGGAGTTCCAAGTGTACAAATCATGCAAATGTTCACAAATAATATGCAGTAGAGTACATTGATACAGTGTTTTCCCTAGACTATCCATTTCAATGTCGAATTTTTTAAGCTGTTAAATAAACTTTATAATGAATTAGGTGAATAAAAAGCATCATTTGATTTATAGTTATAACGGAAAATCATCGTTTGTAAGTGAAAGGCATAGAGTCTATGTAAAATGATCATTGGTCAATTATGAAACCAGCCTATTTCATAATTTGGTTTTCTTTTAATATTAATTTTAAATTTTCTATAAAATTATATTCCAGGGCCCGAAAGGTTAGCATAAATATGTGAAGTACACCTGAAGTATGGAAACAGTTCAACAAAATGGTCGTTTTACACTTTTTTCTAGTAAATTCCCCTCTAATATATATTCTATTCTCTTTACTCCGAAAGCTTAGTTTATGGTGATGTTTGTATGAAAGCAGTTACAGCCACACTAAAAACTAACTGTTACAACATACATCCTGTTCTTCTATCGGAATATTTTTAGTCATATTTTGATCTTTAAATCAAAATTGCGTCGAAATCGAGAGAAATGTCATTTACTTTAATATTTAAAATGCGCAGCCCTATAGAAAAGTATTAATCCGCGTTGAGTGAAAATAGTTTAAAAAGGTTTGGCTTACTTACGCTTAACCAAAACCTCTAATTTACAGAGGCCAAGATAAGTTTCTTCAGGGATATATAAAACTGTGTCATATGAAGACGACATTTAAATAATCATACGTGTATTTTATGGTGTTATAAAGCAAAAAGTTCTACCAATAACGTAAAAAATCAACTTATCAAGTGAAACGGGCCTGTAAACAGTTGCTGTGTTTAAAGTCATATCTTGAGTCTAACAGTCGTCTTCCTTTTCCAAGGTTGAATATACCTTTAGCATAATCCTTGAATGGTTTATTAATTGATTTAACAAGAATAAACACTCTAGGGAACTGAGGTAGAAATGTAAGAAAAAGGGCTGAAAATATGTAACGGATTTTTTTGTTTAAATTTTTGCGTTTCAAAAATAATAAATATGACATTTTTTCCGGGAAAAATTTTGGGCTCGATTGGTTCAGCCGTTTTTACGTTTATTAGATTATACAATCAAACAAACAAACAAAAAAGACAGACAGAAAGCCAAGCAAAGTATATAAAGATATATATGTATTGTATCAGGAATATATTTGAATCGATGTTAAGAATTCTGTATTTGTTCGCTAAACAACAAAGGACTCTCGTTAATACTATAACACAAGAATACAAAATTCAACTTTAAGTTCATAAATTGAGAATTTAGAATCCAGACAAAAATGAAAATAGTAAAAGAAATGCAAATAAGAAGATATTAGAGCGGAATCATAAAGTAGAGGTAGAATAACACGTGTCAAAATTAAAATAAATTACGTACGTCTCTTTAAAATTTTGAAGATCTAATGAAAGTTTAAAATTTCGACTAAGCAACTTTTTTGATTTGTATTTCTTCTACTTGGGTGTATAGTAAATATCTTATAGGAGGTAAGAGGCTGCAATGTCGAACCAGTAATCACAACTTAAATTGACCTTATCCATCTGTCTAGTTTGGATTGCAAAGGACAAAAGTAATTAAGAAATTAAAACTAGGCTTTTATGAGGTCTGTGCGCCACTTTTTAGAATCAGTTGCAGCTCACTGGGACTTAAAGGTCTCAAACTCTCAAACAAAAATCTATGAGAATTTTGCCAATTACTTCTTGAAAACCAAAAGCAAACAATAAGTTCTTCATCGTGCTTTTTCTCTTTTCCTGTTAAATAAATTTGTAATTTGACTTTTGTCTATGTTTTATTGCTAAATAAATTTGGAATTTGACTTTTGCCTATGTTTTATTGTTGAATAAATTTGTAATTTGACTTTGTCCATGTTTTATTGTTAAAAAAAATTGTAATTTGACTTTTGTCTATGTTTTATTTGTTAAATAAAATTGTAATTTGACTTTTTCTATGTTTTTTATTTTTTAAAAATTAGCACTTTTACAAATCACTGAATAGATATTTCAATAAACATATAATTACTGATTTACATCACTTAGGATTCAAATCAATTATCATAGAATTACTGGTAGTAATTAATTGTCATGGTAGGTGTATTGATTAAGATGAATTATCATAACATTATTACTGATTGCTGATCAATTATATGGTTTAAATGAGAGGAGGGACTTGTAGCGGTAAAATGCACTAAAAGAAAGAACAAAATCTCTCCGTCTGTTAGGATTAGTTCCCTTGGCTCGAGTTTTAGAAGAAAATGAAATTTTCTCTTGAGATTTCTCTTCCTCGTTCCAATATCTCAGCTCAGAGAAGATTAATTATTCAACGGATTGGAGAACTCCGGTTGTGTCAGTATACCCACTTTATATGTAAGATTGAGGGAAGACGGAGATAAATTCTTGATGATAAAAAGAAAATTACCCCCTCATATTCAGGAGGGTTGAACTCCTAAATAATGTAGCAAGAGGATAATTAAACGTAAAAAGAAGGGTGGCAGAGCTAGCTTTAAAGGTTATAACCCCTTTATCGTTAGGAGAAGATAGGTAGAGATGTAATAAGAGGGTGAAACCCCTTCTCTACCATACATGATTGCAGGATGGTTGCAGGATGGTTGCAGGATGGTTGTAAGATGGTTGCAGGATTGTTGCAGGATGGTTGTAGGATGGTTACTGTCTAAACATGGTTGCAGGATGGTTGCAGGATGGTTACTGTCTAAACATAGTTGCATTTATAAGCCCCCATAATATGTTTGAAGATTGGGTGTAACACATAGTCAGGGGGGTAAATCCTTTAATGTAACAAGAAGGGGGGAGGCCAAAGGGGGTAAATCCTTTAATGTAACAAGAAGAGGGGGAGGCCAAAGGGGGTAAATCCTTTTATGTAACAAGAAGGGGGGGAGGCCAGGGGGGGGGTAGAAATGTTTAAAAGTAAAGAAAACGGTCGGTTTTCCCTTTTTATTAAGGAACTATAACTCCTGATCTAATCTAATCTAGGTCCGACAAATTTTATTGCCTCCCCCCCCTGGTCCCCACCCTCTTCCCCTCCTGGTTCCCACCCTCCCCTCACTGGTCCCCATGCTCCAAATAAATTAATTTAATTTATGCATAAATGAAATGCATTATCCCTTTTGTTTGCCAGAATTACGGAAATTATTTAATTTAACATGCTAAACAAATTTAACATGAAGGATTAGGTAAACATGTCTAAAAGAATGTTAAACTTTAATAACAGAGTGTAAACCAGGTGTTTGAGCCAAATAGAGCTGTTTGTGGGACGTTAAACAATAAATGTAAAGTATAAAAGTTTAAAACCTCAAGAACCAAGGTGTTTTCCTCCGTACCAGCAAATAGTTTTAAAAACTGTATTATCTTTATAATATTGCTCTTCGCTCATATATATATATGTATATACTTGTACATATTGTTAGCTAAACCAGAACAAATGTTTTTTCTTAAATCAAAATTATTTTCTTTCAAAAATTTAAAATTTCTTTAAAATTCTTTAAGAATTTCAATTGTTTCTAAAATTCCACGGGGAACGCCGGGCACTTCATTAAGTTTGGTAATATTTTGATGCTATAACGCGTTAAATATTATGCTATAAAGTTTATTTCGGTTCTAAAGTTTTATTATTATAAATTATAATTAGCAGCTAAATGTACAGCTAAGGAACTGAGTCTTTGCCACAAACTCAAATTTTCTATTCTCTATATTTTTGAAACAGAACGTTGTAGACTCATCTTTTTTCAAATCATCAATCATAGGCGTACACCACCGGGTTGCTAAGATATATGGATCGGACCATTTCAGTTTGCGGGAAAACCTCAATTTCTTTAACATTATAGCACGCTGATTATTTAATTTCACTGATATAATGAAA
The DNA here is from genome assembly GCF_000591075.1 of Eurytemora carolleeae. Lineage (NCBI taxonomy): Eukaryota > Metazoa > Arthropoda > Copepoda > Calanoida > Temoridae > Eurytemora > Eurytemora carolleeae. The sequence continues at coordinate 84,251 of NW_019396799.1, read as the reverse complement.
TTAAGCATAAACTGGACATGCATGATAAAGTCCACAATAGTTTTCATAAAAAAGAAGATGATCTAAAATCCATGCTCCAATATCTATATACATAAAAGTTGTTATCTCTGTTTGTATTTGAGATTCTTATAGAATCTATAGATTCTTTTAGTGAAAAATAGCTAAATTCGTAATTTCAGACCAAGCACGGGTAAAAAGCGGGAGCAAATACAGCTAGTTCCCTAAAAATCAAAACCTCGTATATTTGAAATCCAACGGATGAACTGTAAAGACGACCCCAAAATTCTAAAAAATATGACAATTTGAGGCTTGATTTTTGCTTTCTGCATTCCATTGGGTAATTTTATGGTTTACGAAATATTAATCACAGAAATAAACACGTTTTGGCCTACAAGGAACCCTGAATGTAAGAAAGCGGAATAAATTAATTCTGTACAATTGTCTCATCCTTTACCCTGTACTACCTTCAGAGCTAGGGAAATGCGGAACTTAAATATTTAACTGTTTAAATATTCAAAATCTATATTTGAAATATTTGATAATTTAATGATTTTACATGAAATATTGGTCCAGGAAATATAATGCAAAATGATGAAAGAAAATGGTTTATTTTAAGTTTCTTACAACGATAAGAAACCAAATTTGAATATTTACATAATATCATCAGAATGCAATTATAATTTTGTGGCTAGAGTTCAATTTCTGTATATGCGTGAAATTAGGTATGACCCTGTGATCTTATATTATTACATTGCAACCATGAGAACTAGCTAAAGGATAAGGTTAAATTTATACAACATTAGTTCTACAACTTTGAGACTATAGTGTTGATTTTATTCAGTGTAAGAAAAGTAAAGAATAATAAAAAACAAGAAAAGTGCCAGAAAAGCAAAGTTATCCAATTACAAAATAGAAACTCAGAACATTTTTATTATTCTCAAAAGCTTTTAAAAAGCGGAGTTTTAATTAAAGTCATATTTTTACATTACATACGTGCAATTTTGTTTATTTTCATATATTGCACACACCTGGTTTACTTCTTATTTGCTCTTTTAAACATTAATTATTTTAGCGTGTTTTGATTTTACGAATAGATATTATGCTTCATGATTTTAAAATACTAAAAATATTAAATATTAGATGATTGTAGTTTAGGACAGAATCTTAGTTTAGTTTTCTAAAAACAAATTGATATAATTTGCCACACATTATCCCAACCTAACTAGTTTGTTCTACATTTAGAAGTTTATAATTATATTTAAGACTTAAACTCAGCTGTGTAACATATATTTCAAATTATCTATAATAGTTTGAGATATGTTAGTTCTTTATTATGGAATTTTTTATAATTTCAGCTAAAACAAATTAACATATTTTAATCAAACCCTGAATATATTTTTACAATCCATAATTTTTCCTTTTTGGCTGTTTTTCGTCTTTCCTCGATTACTGTTACATTTCATTTTTTCTGTCCACTTTTCTTTAAAAAAATCTTTTTACCTCATGATTTTGCTTAAACGTCATCCATCCCTCCCATTCCTTAAAAAATAACTATTTATTTACCTACCCCCCCATTCCATAATAAAATAACTATTTATTTACTCTTAAAAAGCCAATTTACTTTAAATCCTAAATCTAGTATTTCTGTAATATTATACTGGGATGTACACTCTAGAGTATATAAACAAGATACATCTATTCAGTATATAATATCAGAACATGATAAATTTTAAAATATTGTTTTCAGGATACCAAAGGAATTGAGGCTTTGTCACAAACTCAAATTTTCAAATCCCTACATCTTTACAACCTGATGGTGTAAAATTTTAATATTTCAATCTTGGATCTTACAGAATTTATAGTTTGAAATATCTAAGATCTACGACATTGGGTTGCGAAAACTTAATTACTTTAATGAATCAGTGGAAATACGTAGACTAAGTTGAACCACTTCTCTTGAACTTGATCCGACGCACAAGAAAAGTGGTTGAACTACGTAGATCTCGCCCTAGTGATGTTATTAAATTGGTGACAATGCTTTCTAAGATTCTTTGTTTTCTTCCACTTGTGTTAGTTTCGTGTTTTATTTATCATTCCTTTTATTCCTTATATTTCATGTAATTTTCTTCATCTGCTCTACCTTTTCTTAGGGCTAATTCTAATGTAAAGGAGTTTGACTGTTTTATTTAGATTACTTTAGATTTCCCAGTAGAAGGTATAAATTCATTAAATTCAAGGTACGAAACTAAATTTAACAGAATTTCTACAGAAAAATTTCATTTGAAAGCATAGTTTGTATTATTTAAAACCTTCATAACTAAACTAGTTTTATTTCATATCTTTCAATTTTCAAATTTTTCAATAAGAAGTTATTTGTTTAATTCGTTAATTGGTCGATTAAAGGGACTGCTGTAGTAATTGATCCTATATTTAAAGAGGAGTAAGCCGAGTTTACAATACAATAATCTGGAAGATATCGTTATACTATCGTTAACAAGTGTTCAATTCTGGAAATTTTACCAATATGTTTCTGCTGTGCTGCTGCGCAAGTCCCTTTTGAAGAAAAACACAATTGAAAAAAATCAGTTTTTTAAGGTGGGACACATGGATCTATTGATCATTTATAAATATTTAAGGGTACCGTTGTGAATCGGGCATTCGAGTTAAAATTATATCTATACAGTCCCGTTAATAACCAAATTGTGTGGTGCTTTTTCCTTATTACAGAAACAAAGTTTTAAAATTTAATTTGTTGGACAGTTGGAAAATTGGTGCCCCCCCCCCGTCTCCTACCCCCCCCCCTCAACCCTCCACAATCCATATACACTTTTCCTTTTATCTGAATCGTGATGATCCTTGATCAATAGAAATAAAATAATGCAAATATGAATATATATTACATGTTAATATAAATATAATTAATTAAAAATAGATAAAAGAAAATTGAGTGTTTGCCCCAAACTCAGATTTTCTAATCCCTTTATCGTTGCAACCTGATAGTGTAAACCTGTGATATTTCAAACTTACATTATTTAATGTATCATAATTTATAGTTAGAAATATCTAAGGTTTACGACATGGGGTTGCAAAGATAGAGGGATTAGAAAATAAGAGTTTGTGGCAAAGACTCAATTCCTTTATCTTTGCTTTCTTTTTCCTCGATTTACGGGCTAAAATTTGAAAATAATATTGGGAGAATTATAAATATATTGTTAGGGTGCAGGTTTATACGAATAATAGTATAGAATAATAACAACACAGATAGAACACTATATGGCATCTTCTCAAGGTTTAGGGGTATTTCGTTCACAAAAACCCTAAACAAGAAGCCCAAAGTAGTTCCGCGCAGGCAGGGCATGCTCTCTCTCTGTCTTGAAATTCAATGCTGTCTGCGCGGAACTTCTTTGGGCTTCTGCCTCAGGGTTTTTGTGAATGAAAACCTCTAAATTGTTTTTAATCTATGGGACTATAGATCAATATATATTATTAAATACAACTGTCTAGATTATATATAATATAAAGATAACAAAAATACCGTTAAACAAATAAATATGCCTGTATGGGTATATGAATCAGACAGACATTATAATATTATTGCATTTAATCAAATGTTGAGGATTATATATCCAAGCTTCTCGTGCTTATAACACTTTTTTGTTGAGGCTAGGACATTAAAATTTTCTGTGCGCTTACAAAAATCTTTTTTTTAACAAAGTAGCAGAAACTTTAGTTTTCAAATATCGGTTAATTTGTAACCTTGAGGACGGTGGTATAAACCTTTGCTACTTCAATCTTTGACTAGTCAAGATCTACGATATCAGGTTGCAAAGATTTAAAGATTAAAAATATCCATTTTGTGGAAAATTTGTCGAGTTCCGTATAAAACTGTAGAATAATATTTATTAAACCCTTTTCAGGAATTTGTATTTTTCATATTTTTCATATACTTGACGTAAAAATAAATCTAGATATACTGGACATAAAAATTAATCTAGATATACTTGACATAAAAATTAAACTAGATATGCTTGACATAAAGGTAATCCAGATATGCTTGACATAAAAATTAATCTAGATATGCTTGACATAAAAATTAAACTAGATATGCTTGACATAAAAGTTAATCTAGATATGATTGACATAAAAATTAAACTAGATAAACTTGACATAAAAATTAATCTAGATATGCTTGACATAATAATTAATCTAGCTATGCTTGACATAATAAGATCAGAATACGTGGAACGTTTGTTTCTTTAGGCGTTAATACCCAAAACAAAATATTTGTCAAAAAAAAATGCAATTTTCCAAATGATCCTTTAACACAGTTGTAATTTGATCTTTTTGTGTACTCGAGAAAAAAAAATATTGGTGGGCAGAGATTAATAGAATATTAAAAGAAGAATATGAAAGTTTATGGTAACACCCTGTAGGCCAACTTTCCTAGATTAGAAATGAAAAATACGGTTCCTTACAGAAACACCCTGTAGAACTCTAAATATATCAGTTAGAAAACTTACCAGGAATAAAGAGACGACAAACTACTCAGCTTTAATCAGTTCTCCTTTCAAGTTTTAAACATTCAATCTTGTCAGGAAACCTGAAGGGTTCACACAGATTCTCAAACTCATTATTCAACAGTTTTTAGAGAATATCCATCATTGATTAAATTATTATCTAGTCTTGGAAATGTTGAAAAAAATTTAACATTTGCAGAATTGGAATAATTAAGATAAATTGTCTTCTCTGTTTAGAAATATGTCCGGAGAAGTTTAGTTGAAGACCTCGGAGTAAGAACTAGGCAAAGTTGGTTCAAACCAGAGGTTGGAGCTAAGGCCGCCGGTTCAAACCTAAACCGCGGAGCAGACACTAAAACCCGGGTAAAGAACCCGGGGAACAGAAGGACCTGAAGTACAGGAGAACCAGGAGTAAAGGAGAACTAGGAGTACAGGAGAGCCAGATATACAGGAGAACCAGTAGTACAGGAGAACCAGAAATACAGGAGAACCAGGAGTACAGGCGAACCAGGAGTACAGGAGAACCAGGAGTACAGAAGAACCAGGAGTACAGGAGAACCAGGAGTACAGGAGAACTAGAAGAACAGGAGAACCTGGAGTACAGGGGGAACCAGGAGTACAGGAGAACTAGAAGTACAGAAGAACCAGGAGTATAGGAGAACCAGGAGTACAGAAGAAACAAGAGTATAGGAGAACCAGGAATATAGGAGAACCTGAGTAAAAGGGAACCGGAAGTACAGGAGAACCTGGAGTACAGGAGAACCAGGGGAGTATAGGGGAACCGGAAGTACAGGAGAACCTGGAATGCAGGAGAACCAATAGAACAAGGAAATCCCCTGGGTAACATTTCATTTTAAATAATAAACTGATGAAAAGTATGCATTTATCAGCTTATTTTCAATAGTTTGAAATAAAACCAAATATCTTATCTGAACCCTCTATGTATATTTTATAGTACTGAACTCGAAGAATTGTAGTTGAGTATGAGAACAGAACTGCACTACTTGACTGCATTACAAACAAATATTGGTTTATTCAGATAAATAACATCTCATCAAATTAAGGATATTCAAAATAATTTCTCTTCTATTCTATAATAAATAGTTATTTATTTTTCGAGAATTTTTAATCAGAGTTGTACATCTTTTAAAGTGGTTTAATTTAAATATAGGTTCAACACTGGCCAAAGATAAAACAGTAACAGTGGCTCAAGCTCAATTTTTCTCTGAATGATGTTGAGTTCTGCTAATTATCAACTCCGTGAATCAATAATAAATAGAATATTTGGAAAGTTTTGTTCCAGCCATTTTGAGGCAATAACGATACTTAATTCACTTTCTTTTAAACTTTTTTGAAATTGAAATTTGGTATTTAATACTTAAACGTTCTATAAACAAGACTTCACTAATGCAAAATTTCTTACATTTTGAAAATTTATATATATATTACGATTCTAAGGCAATATTTTTGCACTCTAAACTAACCTTAATCGTCTTTTCTGGGAATGTTCATGAAAATTACATAGGAATCAGATCTTATAAATATAATAAAAAATTGGAACTTATTTTATGGAGATTATTCATGTAAATAATTTCTTAAATAAAACCATCGGCATTGAATAAAAAAATGAAGCAATATATAAATCAGCTTATAAAATCATAAAAATAGTACCTATTAGATCATAGTATGATAAATTATGGCACTTATTAGATCATAGTAGGATACATTAGAGTACCTATCAGATCATTGTATGATAAATTATAGTACCTATTAGCTCCTACTATGATAAATTATAGTACCTATTAGATCATAGTATGATAAATTATGGTACCTATTAGATCACAGTATGATAAACTTTATAGTACCTATTAGCTCATAGTTTCTACAAAACTAGTTTAAAGGTAAAAAGTTTTTTGTTTTGTTTAATGTAACCTTCCAGATACAAAAATATAATTGCAGAGTATATTTTAACGTCAATATGATACTGTAATAAAAAGTATTATTAGATGAAATAATAAAACTAGCAGTAAAGTCCAAACAGCTTATTTTACTTTCAAAAATAGGATGGGGTATTATTTTTCCTTCCTAGTTTAATACTGGTTTTTTATAATAATATTTGCTAATATATTCGTTAACTTGATATTGTAAAACCTAAAGCCTGTATTTCCTAGTATAACTATACTATCTCTAGCATAGGCGTACACAGGAAAGGGGGCTATAACGGCTTGGTCCCCCTGGATAAGTAAAATCTATGGTTTTCAGGCCCGGGCAAGTGTTGAGCCCCCCTGGAAAGTAAAAAAAATTAAGCCCCCCGGACAAATTTTTGTGTAGTCTCAAGTAGTCCATTTAAAAAATTGAGCCCTCGGACAAATTTCTGTGTAGTCTCAAGTAGTTCAGTAAAATAAGGGTGTTTACTCCTCTTTACCACTTATATCCAGTGCATCACACTGACAGTTTAGACAAGATTCAGTACATTTTGGACTTGATAACACAAATATTTAATTTTTCTTACTCTGTTTAGGTAATAATGTACAGAGGGGTGTGAGGTGGCAATGTGGTTTTGTACACCCCCCCCCCCACCTTTCTTAAAATCTTAATTCCCCTGTTTTTAAATTCTATTTCCATAAAATATATTCTAATTACGACGCATATGAACGGATTACCGAACAGCTGCCAATTATTGAGAATAAAATTCTAATTAATTTGGTCTAACAGTTTAAATTTCATCATATTTCATGAGTTTTTTGCTTAAACTTTTTCTAAACTTAAAAAAAAAACTTTTTTACAGTGAGAACCATAAAATTCTGGAATAGGAAGACGACTTTTAGACTATACATTGTAACTTGTAATAGTCCAATGAACATGATTCACAGCTATTGTGCAGTTTGCTAGATTCATTTAACTTTAACTTGTTGGTAAAACTATTTCTTTGTAAAACGCTAAAATATTGTTTAAATGTCGTCTTCTGATTCCACAGTTTCTTGTTCTCACTGTGATCAGTTTGCTGTCGTTTTATCTCACGTCAAAATTGATTTAATCAGTATTTTTTTTTTTGCTATTTTGATTTAATTGATTTATTTCGTATTTGATGAAATATTCGCGGTTTCACAATTTACTTCAGGTTTTGGCTTGGAGACGTCCGATTGATAAAATTAGAATTCTCAAGTGGTATCCACCATACTACCAAGTAAATTAAACCAGGAACCTCCATATATATAATGCGTCAAATTGTTCAACTACATTTACGTTAAGCGAAAGTGAATTGCAAGTAAGATTGAATTCTTACATGTTTTCAATTATAACTAAATGTTCTGAATTTCTTCTATGTATTCGGTTAGAATATTCTCCCTCATACTCATAAAAAACAGTTATGAGGTTACAAAGTTGAATCGGTATTTATTGTGGAAGCGCTGAATTTGTTTGTATTCCTATCAGAGAAAACAGTACACAGAGTACACATTTTCCGTTCATTTGATTGGGGGATTTTTGGTATTTGCCATTATAACAAAGCAAATAAACAGGTAGAATAATTCTACTTTTATGCTTTTATACTAAAGAGTGAAGGGCGATGTGGGACGATTTACAATACATTAAAGCCAGCCAGGACAATAAAGTAGTATAGCCGGGATAATAAAGTGGTCTCATTTTTATATACAACTTCATTGTCCCGGATCAAAACCAGGAGGGTTAAGTAATGGTTACTTGGGATAAAACCCTTTTGTAACTAAAATTTTAAAAAATTGGTTGCCCTTGTTCTTGTACTTTAAGTTTGTGGGAGATTTACACGTTTATAATTTATCGGATTTTGCTAGCTACAGGCTTAAACTAATTCAAGGAATTAATTAGATTAATTAATTACTAAATTCGTCTAATTTTAGCATAATATAACCTTTTATAGCTTTCACATTATACTTTCTTTTCTTTTTCATCTTTTCTACCCTTCCTTTTCCTGGTCTACTTTCCTTTCCTTTCTTTTTCTCGTCTACTTTCCTTCCCTTTCCTTTCTCGTCTACTTTCTTCCCTTTCTTTTCATCGTCTACTTTCCTTCCCTTTCTTTTCTTCGTCTACTTTCCTTCCCTTTCTTTTCCTCGTCTACTTTCCTTCCCTTTCTTTTCCTCGTCTACTTTCCTTCCCTTTTTTTCTTTGTCTACTTTCCTTCCCTTTATTTTCTTCGACTACTTTCCTTCCCTTTCTTTTCTTCGTCTACTTTCCTTCCCTTTCTTTTCCTCGTCTACTTTCCTTCTCTTTCTTTTCCTCGTCTACTTTCCTACTCTTTCTTTTCTTCGTCTACTTTCCTTCCCTTTCTTTTCTTCGTCTACTTTCCTTCCCTTTCTTTTCCTCGTCTACTTTCCTTCCCTTTTTTGTTTCCTCGTCTACTTTCCTTCCCTTTTTTTCTTCGTCTACTTTCCTTCCCTTTATTTTCTTCGTCTACTTTCCTTCCCTTTCTTTTCCTCGTATACTTTTCTTCCCTTTCTTTTCCTCGTCAACTTTTCTTCCCTTCCTTTCGTATTTTTTTATTTCCTTCCCTTTTTTCTCTTTTAAATTCCTTTCCTTTCTTTCTCTTTTCTACATTACTATACTTTCTTAAATCTCCTTAACATTGTCATCGACTTATTTGGGGACCCAGCTTTACCTTGAAACTAAACTAAACTAAAGTCAGACTAAGTTAAGAACATTTCCGGGTTCCTCAATTAAAATTTGAAGCAAATCGGTCATGATTTTTGGACACACAAACAAACAGAGATTACTACTTGAAAACCCAGCGTAGCCCGGGTTACTCATAGTTACTCCTTCCTGCCGTTTACCCACACTTGGTCGTAAACTACGATGTTACCTATTTTCCATTATAAAAGTAAACCTACTCAACTTTCCGTAATCAAAATGTGAGGCAAATCGGTCAAAGGGTTCATGAGGTATGATCGGACATCTGAATAAATAAGAATACAGAGATATATCTATGGCTTTATTCAATGTTAGCTTTGTTAATTTTGTATTTATCCGATACCACGATGCTAATGACTCCACGATGTATATAAGTGTTACTGCGTATAATTCTCTACTCTATACTCTCGTTATTAATGTTGATTGTTGATGGAAGACGACAACATAGGCTGCTTTTCACATTCGTTAACACTGTTTAACGTATTCATTAGGTTTATTTATTACACATAATTGATGTTTTCTTTTTATGTTATGTATATTTGCTCCCTGCTACCAGTCTAAAAATTATGTTCGGTATATATTTCCCCTCCTATGGACTTGTGAACAGATGTTTTACCAAATATTCAACATTTTATAGTTTTCTCATCTGCATGAAACCTGACACTTAGACCTACAGGGTGTCCCACTGAACATCAATAAGCAAAACACGACTTAAAGGGACTGTAAGCGGACTTTCAAGAAACCTTCCATTGATAGAGTGGTATGACCACTGCGCAACGGTACCCTTAAACACGACTTAAAGGGACTGTTAGCGGACTTTCAAGAAACCTTCCATTGATAGAGTGGTATGACCACTGCGCAACGGTACCCTTAAAATCTTTGTTGTGTCAAGGATGAATTAGATATCCATGTTTTTGTTTTTTAAACTTTTTGTTTTCATTTGTAGATTATCCTCACTTAGACACAGTAGAGAAACGGACAGAATGTATAACTGCTTATTATTATGTATGACAATTAGTTATTTGTTAATTTTTTAAAAATGAATGTGTAAACTTTTGCGTGCCCTCCTTTAACATAACTTCAATTGTCATTGCCACCCTGTACATATATGACTAAACATAACATAACTTCAATTGTCATTGTCACCCTGTAGATAGAACTCAACATATTATTCAATATAAAGAGTTTACAAAATACATAAAATTCCATATTATATTACTGAAATATTTCATCTTGTACAATATACAATGGTATAATCAATTTTATTGGAATACTAGCCTGGGAAACCCATCATTGATAAAAAAACTAAACTTTTGCTATAAAATTCAATCCATCAACTTAGAATTTCTAAACCCAGCTAAATACTTTTCAATGGTTCTACCGAGTTCCCCAATCAAAATGTGAAGCAAATCGGTCGATGAGTTTATTAGTTATAATTGAACATCTAACAAACAGTGATTACTACTTTATATTTAAAAATTACTGATAAAAATTTAGAAAGAAATAGCAAATTTAGTGAAATGAAAAAGAACAAGTCAGAGCTGTGAACGGTACAGAGCTTATACATGTATATGACATTTACCATACAGTGATTAATTATTCTTAAATAAATTTAATTGTAATTGAACACTTGAGTGTGCATCTATCTACATCTACTAGAAATTCAAGGCGCTTCGCGCCCTTCTTTCTAGGCTTTTAGGGCGCTTCGCGCCCATCTTCTATTTAAATTAGGAACATGTTCGAATTGTTTACATTTCAAAACAAAGATAAAAAAAGTTTTGCGGATTTTAAAAAAAAAATTCGCGGATTTTTAAAAATTTAAATTTTTTTACAAAATTAAAAACCTCTTAAACACAAATTTTTAAAATTTCAATCATTCCTAAACCTTCCCTGGGGTCCCTAGATGTCCCACAAAAAATTTGGGCCCGATCGGTTCAGCCGTTTTGACGTTTATTGGATACAAACAGACAGACAAACAGACAAACAGACAAGCCAAATTTATATATAGATGTATTTCTTTAACTTATAGTTTATTATAAAGAACTAGGGAAAACTGGAATCTATTTAATATATTGCTATTTGCATATATAATTATAATTCTGATTTCAATTTTAATATAATTTAAATTCATTTATATAATATGCAAAACATCTGTTAATAATACTTAAATCATTTATATTGAAAATAGATTGGAGTTTTAACCACAAAATATTTTATTTTAGAGTGATATCTTCACAATTCCATGAATTATTATGTTGTATAATAAGGTCAGGGCTCTACTGTACTAAAAATGTCGTCTTCATAGCAATGTAGACTCAAAATCCTCATATGACGTAACCACGGCCTAAGCTTATTGATAATCTCATGATTATTTGAATTGAATATGATATATTAGGGAGAGTTTTCTTAACCTGAAGGTTCTCAATTCAATTAATTAAGCAAAAAATCAGATCTTTGCAAAAAAAAGGCAATCAGAGCGGTTAATAATAGTACTTTCAAGGCACATTCAAATCCATTATTTTCAAAACTGAAAGTTCTTAATCTTGATGATACATACAAACTTTGTGTTCTGACACTTATGCTTATAGATACTTTAATGATAACCTTCCCTCTTCCTTCCAAAATATGTTTAAGTCTTTAGCTGAACCGAATAGAACAAAATCATATAAATTAGAACCGGTTTTAAACAAAAATTTAGAAAGCTTTCCGTCCGCAATATTTCCTAAATTGTGGAATGATATTGAAATTGACCTTAAAGAAACTAAATCTGCAAAAATATTTAAACAAAGAGTAATCAATAATTATCTTGAGAATTGTGAGAGGTTTAAATGCGAAAAACCTAGCTGTATATCGTGTGAATAAATTTTATATAAAAAAAAATAAAATAACTGAAACTTTATTAGCTTATTTCTGTTTCTGTAACTACTATCATTAACACCCTGTATTTTAATTTATCTCTACATAACAATCCCTCTGATCTCGCCCTGCCACAGATCACCTGACAATCTCCTTCCTTCCAATCAACTCCTTACCTATCCAAAAACATATCTTGATATATGTAACCAATTATGTTCAGTATCGTTAATTAACTTCGGGCCAACCACTCAAAACAACCAACCCTGGTTAGGCTGGTCCAAACTGCATAGTAAATTGTGATTGCTTATTTGTAATTCTCATGCTTTGTAGTTGAATAAATATATGAATGAATGAATGAATTATTATTCTAAAAGTTTATTCCTACCACAACACTCACTAGGAATACAAAATGGCGGCCAGTTTAGCCACCTTGTTTCTACTCCTCGTGCTGGGACCTGTCATGGGTGCCCCTGAGATCCTCGTGCTGGGACCTGTCATGGGTGCCCCTGAGATCCTCGTGCTGGCAGCTGTCATGGGTGCCCCTGAGATCCTCGTGCTGGCAGCTGTCATGGGTGCCCCTGAGATCCTCGTGCTGGCAGCTGTCATGGGTGCCCCTGAGATCCTCGTGCTGGCAGCAGGCATGGGTGCCCCAGTAAGAAGGAAGATTGCGTTTTTCTGCTTACAACAGATAATTTTGATGAGAGTTTAGAATCTCTAAGACTTCCAAATGAATTTATAGATACCCTTTCATTTTAATTTGATTAATTATTTTGAGGATAAAGTCGTTTTTTAACTTGAAAAGTGTTTGATATTAACAATTTTCTTCAAATTGTTTCTGCAAAAGAAATGTGCAAAAGAAAAACAAACATGGATATCTCATTTATCTCGATCAGACAAAGCTTTTAAGAGAACTGAGATGGAAACTTTAGAATTGGATATCCTTAATCCCGATCGGTTATTTAATCTGGAGATTAATAACAAGAGGAGAACAAGCATTATTTAATCTGGAGATTAAGAAAAAGAGTGGATCAAGCATTAATCCCGATATATACCATTCAAAAGTTCCCAGCTCTGTTTGTACCAATCCATTCATAAAGAGTCATTTGAAAGTCGCTCACAGTTGTAATTAAATCAACTAATTATTTTTGGTCTCAGAAATTCTGTAGAATACAATATTAACCTAAAAGTAAAACCCAGGTCTGTGACTAGACTGGCATTCATGATCTAGAAATATTATTTTATGATTTTTGTTAAAGAAAAACAAAGTTTTACGTTTTGATTAGATTTTGGGGAAAACTATATTTTTATAAGATTATCTCTTAAGTTCTAACATGTTGTTCACAAAAATTAGATTAATTTTAAGTTCTTTCAGATAATATCTTTTTGTTCAAGAATGATTTTCTAAAATTTTGCTTGTTTCATATTAGATTATAAAGGGTGAGAAGTATCAAAAAAATTATATAATTAGTTGAAAATATTTTGACTCAAAAACTAAAAACTTTCTTTAGAAAAAAAGAAAAAAATCATGATGATAATTAAACGTTGTGTACTGTGCAGGCAAAGCATTAAATGAAAAAATAAGATTCTTCTTAAACATTGATTGGAAAACCATTGATGGGAAAATTTTCTGTTTCGATGCATTTCCTTCAATTTTCACTTTTTGCTAATGCAACTGAAGTATTCCCGAGAATTTGATTTCTTCAGCCCTGAAAAAAAAATAGAGGTGGAAAGAATCTGTTTATTTTTTATTAGTGACATAAACATTTTCTCAGTATCTTGATAGTTTTGGGAAAATATACCCTTGGGAAGTTGCCGCTTGGGAAAGTATACCCTTGGGAAGATGTCACTTGGGAAAATATACCCTTGGGAAGTTGCCGCTTTGGAAAATACACTCTTGGGAAGTTGCCACTTGGGAAAATATACCCTTGGGAAGTTGCCGCTTGAGAAAATATACCCTTGGGAAGTTGCCGCTTGGGAAAGTACTTCACATCAAATAAAAGAATTGAGTCTTTCCCAAAATGTTCTCAATCCCATATCTTTGCAACCTGATGGTGTAAACCGTTGATATTTAAAACTTTTGATATAATAGAATTCATAGTTTTAAATATCTAAGGTCTATGTCATTGGGTTGCAAATATATAGAGATTAGAAAATCAGAGTTTGTGGCAAAGATTAACTTCCTTTCCAATTTAAACCATAAATTTTGATACTGTTAATAGGAATTGACCTGAATACTTATTATTTACGATTAAAGATAAGTCATTAACTATAAAACTTTGTTCTCTTTCTTAAGTATATACAATACATAACCTTGTTTTTTAGTAAAACAAAATTTCTGTTTGGGTTTGTATATGCCATTGACCCGTGCCGGTTTTTCAAAAAAGTTTAGCTAACAACAAAAACTAAATTAAACTTTCATATTCAAATTTTTCGAATTAGAAGTCAGTGCAGATATTATAGACTCTATTCCTAGTGTGTTCATATTTTTGATGTAGAATTTACAATTAATATTTTTTTTGGTTCATTCTACACTACTTGAATTTTATGCTACAATTATTCTGTTTCCATTTTCTTATTTGCATTTAAATATTTTGTGCACCAACAATAATAAAGTTATCTTTTGTTTGAATTTAAATAAACGCATGGCAAGTGCAAGAAGACAAATATTTTTTTTAGAAAATTAAAAAGAATTAAATGCAGGCACTGCTAGTGTCGTCATCAAATTCTTATTCAATGATTATTTTCAAAAGAAATAGGTTTCATCCAAGACCCCGTGGATGGGCACATAGGGTGTACACAAAAATATGCTTTTTTCTACCCATTGAATCAACTTCTGAAGTTCTGCATGGTGTAACATGTTATTTTACTTTCTCTTACAAAAGTTCAATTTCCAACATTCCTGTCCTAAACCTAGAATCTGAAGATTTAATTTTAAAGTTTGTAAAAACTGTGAAATATTTGTCCTTGCCTTCACTCCTTTCATTTCTTTATCCTCCATATCTTATCCTTCTCCCTTATTAAATTCTCAATCTGGTGTTGACGCCATTTTATCTATCTGAAATAATATGATAAAGGAGAAGAATATATTATTGTTCAACAGATTTAGCAAAATATTTCATTTTCAGACAAATTTATTTCACAAAGAAATAAGAAAACTTATAAATGTGTTATGCACAACACTTATATGCCTTTTTATTCCAAACAAAGCATAAAATGTATGTTTTCGTTAAAAGATATTTGCAGGCCACTGTGTTTTATGATTTACATACTTTAGTGGTATGTACATTATATATTGCATATTGTTTTTATTATCTTACAATATTTCTAGATAGGTCCAGACTGCAATGAAAATTTGCATAAATTGTCAAGATTGAGTCAACTTTAAAGTGTCGCAACTCCTTGGCTATGAATTAACGTCATTAACCCACTTTTTAAGATGAAATCGGCAAAATTCTGAACAATTTTGTGGATCTCTTTTTAGTACAGTACCTTCCTAGCCTTATCCTACCCCCCCCCCTCTCCCTTTCTATAGGATTCATGAAAATAGCTTTTAAGGGCTCTTTGCGCCCCACTTGTTATGAACAATTTTAATAAATTAATAAATGTCGCCTTTTTCCACTAAAAATTTACAATTTTGACGATCCATTAACATTCCCTGGAATCATGTGAGTTCTGCGAATTTGGGCCTGATCGGTTCAGCCGTTTTGACGTTTCTTGGATAAAAACCAACAAACAAAATAACAGATAAAAATAAAATTAGTACCTAACATACCTTGAATAGTCATTCATCTTATTCGCTTCTATAATTAAGGAAATTATGTTTATTCTTAATAAAGAGATTGAATTATATTCATTATGGTTTATATGCATGGACCATAATCAGATTTATATTAATAAATGTATAAATATGAATGGAAATATCTTTTTAGAAATAATTATTTCGGAAAATTCCTAAAAAGTAGATTGAGGTAGCTTTCAGTTTGGTTTCGGTAGTTTTTGCCTTGACTTGCTTTCAGATTCGAAATGTAAGACTAGCAAATGCTTTCTAAATTTTTATCTTAAACATTTGCATTTCTTTAACTTTTAACAATTTCACCCTGGCTGAAGATATATGAGAAAACGATGCAAAAACGATCGGGATGTAACGATCGTGATGTAACAATCGTGATGTAACGATCGTGATGAAACGATCGTGATGTAACGATCATAATGTAACGATCGTGATGTAACGATCGTGATGTAACGATCGTTATGTAACGATCCTGATGTAACGATCGTGATCTAACGATCGTGAAGTAACGATCGTGATGTAACGATCGCGATGTAACGATCGTGATGTAACGATCGTGATGTAACGATCATGATGTAACGATCGTGATGTAACGATCGTGATGTAACGATCATGATGTAACGATCGTTATGTAACGATCACGATGTAACGATCATGATCTAACGATCGTGGTGTAACGAGTAACAGCCATGATGTAACGATCGTTATAAGATAGTCTTTCCATTTTAATTTTTTTATTACAATGATATTACAAAGTTTAATAAAAACGAACATTACAATACATTACAGTAGTTTTGAAATCTTGAAAGTTTTATTTAACTTTTTGCTCAAAACGATTCAAAACGTTCAAAACAACACTATTTGTAGGCTATCAGATTAAACGGGATGTAAGGAAATGCAAGCATTCTTTGAGGTTAAAAAAATTTAATGAAAATATATTTCCTTTACAATTTTCAAGCGTTTAATTTGTAAAAAGCGACATGTTCCTAAACTTAACAATAGGATCACAACATTTCTCTATGTTTTTTTTACTTTTATAATAAACCGGATAGTGTATTTATATACATGTTGTGTCAATCTAAAATATTTGGAATCAAGTTGAAGTATATATAATTAGAACTACACATCTCTCTTATAAGTCAATACATGACATACAGTTTTAAATAATTACATCAACAATAAACATCAAAGTTAATAGATTGAGATCACTTAAAAAAACAGACAAAAATCAAAGTAATAAAAACATTTTTTCCCCTATTCTTTAAACTAGCAAAACCTTTAATTATGTTTTAGGCTGGAATTAATAATAATATTTGCTTTATTGTAGAAAAGTTTCCTATTAGTTTGTTTAAAAATATAAATATTTGAGAAGCGTAGACTAGAAGTCAGCTTGAAGGACAAGGGGGATAATTCAAGGTAAATTATTGTAACTTCACCATTTTCTGAATACAATATATAGGTTTTTATAAAACTATTGTATACTTTATTACACATTATTACTTAATAGTAAATTTCATTTTAGACGTGCTATAAAGTTATCATCGTGGTAAACTTTTCAATAAGCTGTTTAATATTATGGCACGGTGCTATAAAGTTTTATTGCTTCCCGGATTTTCTCAAAAAAATTTTTAATATTTCCCAAAAAAATTTAAATCCTAATGAAAATTTAATTGAAATTAATTTTTATATCATATTTCTGTTTTGTTAAAAAGCTTATTATATCTAAAAAAACCTTGCATCAAGACAAACAATAAAACTATTATTTTTGCATGACTCTTGCTTTTTTATTCTAAAAAGGCTTAAAGATTCTTGACAAGTAGAACATTTTTGTTCGAAAATCTCATTTCGAACCAAATAATATTGTTATAAATAGTTATTTTTAAGTAAAGTGCATGAATGTAGGCGTTGTAAAAATTTTAAAAAAATGTGTTTTAAAGGTTTTAATTTTGTAAAAAATCTAAATTCTTGAAAATCCGCGAATTTTTGTTTTAAATCCACAAAAAAATTTTCTTCTTTGTTTTAAAATGTAAACAAAAAGAACATGTTCACAATTTAATAGAAGATGGGCGCGAAGCGCCTTGAATTAATAGTATCTTTACAAACTGATGGTGTAAATCGATATTTTAAATTCAGAAGCCATAGTTGGAGATGTAGTTAAAGACATTGGGTTTAAAAAATATAGGGATAAGAAAATCAGAGTTTGTGGCAAAAACTCAATTCATTTATCCAAGGTAAATATATCTGTGTAGCATAGATTTGATTGTATCATTTATTTTGAAAATTGTGACAAATTTTAGGAATTTTCTTTTTTCAAATTTGAATCTATCGACGTTAACTATGTAGAAAACTATGCAATAAATATGTTATTGCTGTAATAAAAATTCTAATTGGTTTTATTACAATTAAAATAATCACCATAATGGGTGCTACAGCATAGTTTAACAGTAGTATAATTTTAAGAATAATAAAGGTTTAATCATTTTTAAGGTTGAGAATGAGATTTTTATGAAAAATTAATTAATTTTGACAGCTTGAATTTTTTTTATGTGCTGTGTTCTGTACAGCTAGTATTGTTCAATGAGTATTATTGTGCACTAGACTAGCTTGGAAACCCAGGGCTGCCAAGGTTACTAAAAGATACTACTGCCTTTTACCCGCACTTAACCGATTTTACCTGGAAACTAAATTGTCGCTATTAAAATCGACACACTCAACTTAGAATCTCAAAACCAAAGTCAGATCATTCCCGTAGATCTCCCGTGTCTCCGATGAAAATTTGAGGCAAATCGGTCAAGGGGTACCTGAGTTATGATCAGACAAACAAGCAGACACCAAAAGACAGAAAAACTTTATATATGTAAATATATATATATATATTTATATATATATATATATATTGTTACAAAGTTTTGATTCAGCATTGCAGGCATTTGAATCTTTGATCTTTGAAATCAAGGAGGAAAATCAAAAATTTTCAGCATTATTTGCAGTTTTATTTTATAGCTTTCTAATAGATTGTTCTTATATTTATTTGTAAATAAGAAATAAACTTTTTTTGATTTAAACCCGTAAAATGATGGATAACATTTTAAGGTTATCTTATTTTTGATATAAACCCGTAAGACAATGGATAACATTTTAAGATTATCTTATTTTCTTATATTTTACAAAATTGAATTTTTTTCATTTCCATTTTTTAGTATGAGTATGATATTGAGATTTCGTAAATCTAATTTTTCATTTATAGCACATTTATCAACTTTTTCTTCATACATGTCTGTTCTTTGAATGTAAATTGTGTGATATCACAATATTTAGGGAAAATTTAAATATTTGTACAATATGTATTTTCAAAGGAATTCAGTCTTTGTCACAACCTCAAACTCTAATCTCTACATCTTTTCAACCTGATGGTGTAAACCTTTAATATGCCGATTCCATTAGCGCTTGGTCCAATCATTGTTTATTTGTCTATTTGAACCATTAGAAATAGTATGGCGGAGACATCTATCTTTCTATCATTCTCATTATCCAATTAGAGATATGAATCCTTCAATCGACGCTATCAGTAAATGGAAATATTTACTTCTACTGAAACTGTAGTGTATTATTATAAGCATAGATTATTTGATCTAATAAAATTCACAGTTTGAAATATATAAGGTCTAAGACTTCCGGTTGCAAAGATATAGAATCAGGCTTGCTGCAAAGACTCAATTCCTTCATTACGTAATAGTTCTTCACTTAACCTGAAAATAAAGAATTAGTTGGTTTACTCCATCATGGATCAACGTTTCAAGTTTCAAATTAAAAATTAAAATAAAGATTAAACTTGTCAAGTTTACACCATTTCCTTGCTCCCAGGAAAATACCTATTCAACTTTTTAAACCAGAAACAAAATATAAAAAGTTACAAAACATGCCGCAGAATAAATGTTTACTATTAAAGGGAGGGACCGGCTAGACATGTTAGTTGAGCTAACAGTGTAGAAATTTTGCTACAGTTTTCGTCGTTGTTATTAAATGATTTTTTAAAAACGATGTACCCTAAAAACGTGCAATTTGCAAGAATTTCAAAGATCGAATTTTCCTTCCATATTCAGCAATTATGACCGTAAAAACGTCTTTTAGGTCTCAATGAATCCTAAAATATTTTTCAACAATACTGCAATTTAAGATAAACTACCCCTTCTAACTCACTCCCTTTTCAATAATAATGCAAATATACTTAAAGGGCCTGTCTTAGTAAGTCTTCCTTTTTCTATTTACAATGTTAAAATTTAAACCTTTATATAAGAAAGACAGCATGAATTTCTCTTTGTTCTTGCATCTGAAAATTGACTGATGAATTACTCCGAAAAGGACTAAAAAATGTTTCTCAAAAGAATGATAAAAAATTTCTCAGCTAAAGTACCACGTCTAGCTGGTCACTCCCTTTAATAATAATCCAAATATATATAAAGAGCTGTCTTGCAGTGAATCCCCGAGCGCGACAAATGTAACTTGCTAATAAATGCAGCAGAGGAAGATAGAAAATTGAGATATCATAATCTTTGTTACTCTGATAAAGGGCTAAA
This sequence comes from Eurytemora carolleeae, assembly GCF_000591075.1. NCBI lineage: Eukaryota > Metazoa > Arthropoda > Copepoda > Calanoida > Temoridae > Eurytemora > Eurytemora carolleeae. Next base: position 63,849 of record NW_019396799.1, on the reverse strand, counting down.
AAATAAAGGTTGCTAATAAATACCACGCCAAGGGAAACTCAAAAACACCAGATTTTAAAGTGTTGCAACGCCTTCGCCTCTAATTTTACTTCATCAACTCACTTTATGTAGGCCTATACATATACATTTTAAAGTTGCAACGCCCTTGTTTCTAGTTTAAGTTTAAAAGGAGTTTTGTCAAAATACTCCACGATTTCTGAGTGAGAGCGTTCACATCTTGGTTTGATTTTTCTTCTCACAAAATATTAAATCTGTAAAAACAATCAAAAAAGCCTGGAACAATCTTATTAAGACACGTTGTAGTCGCTATCCACAATGATAAAAATAATAGTAAATTTATCTTATTTGAATTCTGTTGTTTGTATTCCTTAAGGTCCCATGTATTCCATTGAAAAGACCAAGAAATTGCCTGCAGGCTAAAATCATCAATAAAATATAAAAGTAAAAATAAATATTGTCATTCCTGGGCAGTTTTCAGTTTTCAGTCTACCCCTGACAGGAACCACTACAGCCCTATCATGCAAATTCAAGCTTCTTTAAGTAAATAGTATCGGAGATTATTCAATATTCATTGTAACCTGGTTATTTCAAAATTTCATGGCTGTATCTAATATTTAAATGATTCTCACTAAGTTAAATTAGGTGTAAATAGTTGTTTCTGAAATTAACACAAATCTGAACTAAGATTCAGAAAATCTAATTTAAGGTTTCCGAAATCCGGAATATATTCGACACATGCTTCACATTTATAAAAGTCTAACTTTTTGGACATCATTATTAACAACTTTATACTTCCAAAGAAAATTAATTACATCATCAAACTACATATATTTTCTAACTCCTATATCTTTGTAACTTGACGATGAAAACCTTTGATATTTATATTCTAAACTATTTGATCTAGCTATAGCAGAATTCATATTTGAGGCAAATGTACCGTTCCATTGTTCAATGTTTATAATCATTAAAAGTTTCATTAAGAAATAATAGAGACTGTTACCACTATATATGTACGTACCACAGCTTATAGGAGGAAACCCATAAACATTCTCTTTACTGAATATTAAAAAAAAATGTTTTGTAAAAATTTATTTTTATAAATAGCATTCATACATCAAACTATTTTTGTAACATTCATAACATGATTACTCCAAACCCTTATCATAATATTTATTCCTTTAATATTATGTATAATATACAGGGCTACACACGAATATGACTGTAAGAAGACGATCTAAAACTCATTAAAATATGACGATATCAAGGTTTAAGTTCGGAAAGAAACAAGCAAACTAATCCCAAAACGTAAAACGATTATACCGTAAATCAGAAAAATTAGAAACTTTAACATTGTTTAAATAAAGCAGAAGACATTTCACGCTGAAAACTTTTTTTGCACGTTTAAAATCAATCCCTTTCACTTATTTGGGTAATTTCAGGGTAAACTAAACAGCCTATTCGCTCTTGATTGGTAATAGTCTTACTTTTCAAAGACAACTGTGGCCGGAGAAAAAGCCGATTTTTCGTTCAGAATTTGAGCGGAAAGGGACGGTCCCTCTCTATAGACACTATTTGATGTTTTCTTTCAGTAACAGCAGCCCAATAACATTTAAATTTTTTATATTTTAATGTCATTATGTGTTCGTTATTATGTACTAAAATCTGAAAACTTTTGATATTTTAGTTAGCAAGAAATTTACGTTTTTCGTATTAAAACATGTAAAATGTGTTTACAAAGACGACGTCTCTACGACAATCAATTAATCATTACTCGTATTTTGGTTCGTAGATTTTGTATATTTTTTTCCCGTATGTGCACAACTTTTCATTTGTCATGCCGCGATCAATTCAGCTTTTTGCACAGGCAATACACAATTTTGAATGCGATAAAATAGTGTTATTTTAGAAATAGAAAGTTAAAAAACAAAAAAAATTTAAAAATAATGACATTTACAATTAGAGATTAGATACTACAGTTTAATTTTATATTCGAAATTAATTTGATTCACAACATGCTGAAAAAAACATCAATTAGTGTCTATAGAAAGGGACCGTCCCTTTGCGCTCGAATTCTGAACGAAAAATCGACTTTTTCTCCGGCAAGAGTTGTCTTTGAAAAGTAAGACTATTGCTAATCAAGAGCGAATAGGCTGTTTAGTTTACCCTGAAATTACCCAAATAAGTGAACGGTCCCCAGATATAAATTTAAAATCTGAGAATGTTAATGTTAAAATATGCTAGTTATCTTAAATAAATCCTTAACAGATATAAATTTAAAATCTGAGAATGTTAATGTTAAAATATGCTAATTATCTTAAATAAATCCTTAACAGATATAAATTTAAAATCTGAGAATGTTAATGTTAAAATATGCTAATTATCTTAAATGCCGGAATTAAAACAAGATAATTGATGAAACACAAGCAATGTAAATTTGACACTTATGAACTTGATATCATGCAGGATAAAGATACATTTTACTTCATTATTTAAAGTTAAAAACTAAGCAAGTTATTATGAAAACTAATTGCATTAGTATTAGCATGCATTTTGATGAAAAACAACATTTTTTGGTATTTAACCAACATTTTAACAACTTAAAACTATAGTAAATCTGTTTACAACTCATCCTTGGGCTTCACTTCATCATCATCATCATCGTCATCATCATCATCATCATCATCTTCAGCAGAATCGTCATCATCATCATCATCATTTCCCTTTATTGTAAATTAGTTTATTAATTAAGATTTTTACAAGCAGACCTAAAACTCTTAAAATATAAAAATTTAAAGTTTGATTTATCATTAATGATTTAGAGAATAAAGAAACAAGTTTACGGTTGCAGAGTACCAAAATAGTAGGTTTAAATAATTCTTTCTATTGTCTCTGAAGAAGCAATCCTTGTAGCTAACATTGTTTGGAAAGTTATTAAACGAACTGAATAAGTTAAACTGATTTCCTTTGGTGAATCTTCATCAGGTTTTCCTGTTTCTACCAATCTTATTAAAGAATCCAAATCACGCCGTCCTAAAATTAACAATCTAAAAATTGTATATTAGCTGAAATGTTTATCATATTTTCGATATATACATGTAAGAAAACGTTTTACATGATCAAAAGCGCATGTTTATTGGACTCAAGTTTATTAGTTTAGTTTAGTTTATTATATACTGGATACTCTACACTATAGATAAACACTTTACAGGATATATACTGGATACTCTACACTGTAGTATACACTTTACAGGATATATACTGGATACTCTACACTGTAGTATACACTTTACAGGATTTATACCGTATATTCTACACTATAGTGTAGTACACAGGATATATACTGTATACTACACTATAGTATACAGGATATATAATGTATATTCTACATTATGGAAAAATTCATAGATCATCTCAGCAGAACTGAAGGGTTTACAGACCCAACCATTTATCTATTCTCAATCACTTCCGGGATAAACTTCCTCCCCCCTTTATCCCTTGTCCTTTCCTATCCCCCAACCAGCCCCTCTTTACCTCCCCTCTTTCCCTCCCCCTCTTCCCTTGTTCTTTTCCTGTCCCTTACCCTTCATTTAATCCCTCCCCCCCCTTCCCTTGTTCTTTTCCTGTTCCTTACCCTTCATTAAATCCCTCCTCCCCTTCCCTTGTCCTCTTACTGTTCCTTACCCTTCATTCAATCCCTCCTCCCCTTCCCTTGTCCTCTTACTGTTCCTTACCCTCCATTCAATCCCCTCTCCCCTTCCCTTGTTCTCTTACTGTTCCTTACCCTCCATTCAATCCCCTCTCCCCTTCCCTTGTCCTCTTACTGTTCCTTACCCTCCATTCAATCCCCTCTCCCCTTCCCTTGTCCTCTTACTGTTCCTTACCCTCCATTCAATCNACTGATAATCAATGAATATGAAATAGCAAGGAACACACTGATAATCAATGAATATGATAAAGCAAAGGAAGACACTGATATTCAAGAAATATGAAATAGCAAGGAACACACTGATATTCAAGAAATATGAAATAGCATGGAACACACTAATATTCAAGAAATATGAAATAGCAAGGAACATATTGATATTCAGGAAATATGAAAGAGCAAGGAACCCACTGATATTCAAGAAATATGAAATAGCGAGGAACCCACTGATAATCAATGAATATGATATAGCGAAGGAACACACTAATAATCAAGGAATATGCAATATCAAGGAACACGCTAAAAATCAAGGAACATAAAATAGCAAGGAACACACTGATAATCAAGAAATATGAAATAGCAAGGAACATATGATAATCAAGGAATATGAAATAGCAAGGAACACACTAATATTCAAGAAATATGAAATAGCAAGGCACACACTGATAATCAAGAAATATGAAATAGCAAGGAACCCACTAATTTAATCAAGGAATATGAATTGCAAGGAACACACTAATAATCAAGAATTATGAAATAGCAAGAAACCCACTGATAATCAGTGAATATGATATAGCAAGAAACACACTGATAATCAAGGAATATAAAATAGTAAAGAACCCACTAATAATCATCGGTATACTAGATATTGAATCAATTGCTTTATATTCCTTGGTATTCTAGATAAGTCATGCTTTGCTTTATATTCCTTGGTACACTAAATACTAAATCCTTCATTTTACATTCCTTGGTATACTAGATATTAAATCCTTTGTTTTATATTCCTTGGTATACTAAATACTAAATCCTTTATTTTACATTGCTTGGTATACTAGATATTACATCCTTAGTTTTATATTCCTTTGTATATTAGATATTGAATCCTTTGCTATACATTCCTTGACACACTAGATATTGAATCCATTGCTTTATATTCCTTGGCATACTAGATATCTGTATTTCTTGATATAATAGATATTGCATTCTTTGTTTTATATTCCTTGGTATACTAGATATTAAATCTTTTTTTTACATTCCTTGGCATACTAGATATTGAATTCTTTGCTTTATATTCCTTGGCATACTAGATATTGAATTCTTTGCTTTATATTCCTTGGCATACTAGATATTGAATCTGCTTTATATTCCTTGGTGTAATAGATATTGAATCTACTTTATATTCCTTGGCATACTAGATATTGAATCCTTTGCTTTATATTCCTTGGTATACTAGATATTGAATCCTTTGCTTTATATTCCTTGGTATACTAGATATTAAATCCTTTGTTTTATATTCCTTGGCACACTAGATATTAAATCCTTTGTTTTATATTCCTTGGCATACTAGATATTTAATCCTTTGCTTAATATTCCTTGGTATACTAGATATTGAATCATTTGCTTTATATTCCTTGGTATACTAGATATTGAATCCTTTGCTTTATATTCCTTGGCACACTAGATATTGAATCTGCTTTATATTTCTTGGCACACTAGATATTGAATCCTTTGCTTTATATTCCTTAGTATACTAGATATTGAATCCTTTGCTTTATATTCCTTGGCACACTAGATATTGAATCTCCTTCATATTCCTTGGTATACTAGATATTGAATTCCTTCCTTTATATTCCTTGGCACAATAGATATTGAATTACAGGGTTAGATTACTCAGAGAACCAAACTGACGATAAATCATTCTACTTTTTACATACATATTCTATAGTATAACATATTCGATAGTCATACATACGTACAAATAAAGAAAATTATGAAATATCAGCTATACGAATGCGTCGAAAAAAAATCGCTCATTATAGGTTTTAATATTTTCTCCTTATATAGACGCAACAGATAGAAGTAAGATTATTAGCGATCACCATCGAATATTTTCGACGTAAGCCTATGCTCCCTTTAATTTTTAGCGAACACTCCCTTTAACGCAGAACAATCGTTAAGCTTAATCTCACTAATGGCATAATTGTTCGAAAACCGCGTTCGTTGACAAATTGAAACGACAAACGAACAGTAATAATAATCATCGACTAACTAGAACGCCCATATATACATATTATACAGTACATGTTTTACAGTACACAGTACACAGTTCACAGTACACAGTACACAGTACACAGTACACAGTACACAGAATGAAAATATACAAACTGGGCAATTGTATCAGAATAAATGTATTACCGTCATAATCAATAATCTCGTTGGTTTCTTTCTTGAATAGTTTAAGCGTTGGGAATCCTTGAACATCTTGTCCCTCGATCTCATTTTCAGTAGAATCTACTTTAGCGATCACAACATCAGTTCTAAACACGAGAAGTTTAATAATTTAGATTTTACGATGAGAAAATATAAAACGTCTTGACATAATAGATTGACGGGGTAGAGAGGTATGTTTTGTTGCAGTATTGTATTCCGATATATCTATCTATCTATCTATCTATCTATCTATATATCTATCTATCTATCTATCTATCTATCTATCTATCTATCTATCTATATATCTATCTATCTATCTATCTATCTATCTATCTATCTATCTATCTATCTATCTATCTTTTGTGTTTTTTGTCCCTGGGTTCCATTAAACAAACATAAATATAAAAAACTTCAATGAAAAATCAATGACTCATCTTTTAATATAAATTGTAAAAAATATCGAAAAAACCATTAGTTTCCATTTTCTTTGTAAACATGTATGAAAAATTAATAAAGTTGTAGAACCCACTAATATTCCTTAGTATACTAGATATTGAATCCTTTGCTTTATATTCCTTGGTATACTAGATATTGAATCCTTTGCTTTATATTCCTTGGTATTTCATACGTTGAAAATATGCAATATTACTTTTTAATCATACAAGAGAGAGAGCTAGGGATAAAAGAGAATAGTTGAAAAAGGAAATATAGGAAAGATTTTAAATTCGGAGGCGTTACAATTAGGTTCGAAGACCCAACCTTTGAAGAATAAGAACTGTGGAATTCAAGAAGAAAATTAAATTAAAATACGCTATTGCTACAATTCAAGTAAAATAGTTTTGCACTCCGTTGAAGGATTTTCAAATTAAATAAATAAGGTAGAAGTTTTAAAGTAAGATGGTGGTGAACAAAAATATTTTAAATTAGATAACTGAGCCCAAAACTTAAGACAGATTTTTGGAATAAACCCCAGTATCGGAAACCGGTTTCATTTTTGGGATCAGTGAGTTTTGTAGTTTCTTTACATGCATCCTCTTTATTTTGATTTCTTAAATTAAAATCTACGCAAATGTATAAACCCCAAAAAGGAAACTCGGGAGTTTCATTCAACGATGTAAACTCGATTTATTTTTGGCTCTGGGTAATTTTACCCCTCAGCCAAATATAATAAACTCATGTGCATTTTTAGCTGAACAGTTGAGTGAAAGTAAACTAAAAGATAGACAGTAATGCAAAAGTAAATATGTAGTAAAATGCCCTACTCCATAAACTGCTCTCAGACGCGTATCTATCCAGATACAACTCAGATTCTCTTGACTATCAATGTCAACACACTGCTACAATCCCAAGATCTATCAACGCCACTACCACTGGGCGCGATCTCGTTAGCTATCGATGTCTTAACGAGAACACTAGCAATCAATCTATCAATGTCTCAACTAGAACACGATCCACACAGCTACAATCCCGTGACTTAGCAACGCCACTACCAATGGGAGCGATCCTCAACTTGTATGTTTCAACGAGGAACAGCTATCAATATTAATTGGAAGCTCGTAACTATCAATGCCAAACCAATGGGCATGATCCTCAACTTTCAACGAGGAACAGCTATCAATATTAATCGGAAGCTTGTAACTATCAATGCCAACCCAATGGGCATGATCCTCAACTTTCAACGAGGTACAGCTATCAATATTAATCGGAAGCTTGTAACTATCAATGCCAAACTAATGGGCACAATCCTCAACTTTCAATGAGGAACAGCTATCAATATTAATTGGAAGCTCGTAACTATCAATGCCAAACTAATGGGCACAATCCTCCACTTTCAACGAGGAACAGCTATCAATATTAATTGGAAGCTCGTAACTATCAATGCCAAACTAATGTGCACAATCCTCAACTTTCAACGAGGAACAGCTATCAATATTAATCGGAAGCTCTAACTATCAATGCCAAACCAATGGGCATGATCCTCAACTTTCAACGAGGAACAGCTATCAATATTAATCGGAAGCTTGTAACTATCAATGCCAAACTAATGGGCACAATCCTCAACTTTCAACGAGGAACAGCTATCAATATTAATTGGAAGCTCGTAACTATCAATGCCAAACCAATGGGCATGATCCTCAACTTTCAACGAGGAACAGTTATCAATATTAATTGGAAGCTCGTAACTATCAATGCCAAACCAATGGGCATGATCCTCAACCTGTTTATCAAAACAGGGAACGATTACTCTCACAGTAAACAGTACAGAGTCTCTATATCGACTAATTTATTTTAGATATCTTATGTTACAAATTAAAGTACCTAGATAGGTAGGTAGGTAGGTAGGTAGATATATAGGTAGGTAGGTAGGTAGGTTGGTAGGTTGGTATGTTGGTAGGTTGGTAGGTTGGTAGTTTGGTGTGTAAGTAGAGAGGTAGGTTGATTGGTAGTTCTTTTAGTAGGTAGGTAGGTAGGTGTCAAGATAGGTAGGTAGACATATACATTGGTAGATAGATATATATATATACAGATAGATAGATAGATATATCGATAGTTAGATAGATAGATAGATAGGTAGATGGATAGATAGATAGATAGATAGATAGATAGATAGATAGATAGATAGATAGATAGATAGATAGATAGATAGATAGATAGATAGATAGATAGATAGATAGATGGATAGATAGATAGATAGAATTATAAACCTGTCTTTAAACTTTTCTCCGAGTTGGTCCCAGATCGGAGCCAAGGATTTGCAGTGACCTAGAATATGTCTAGGTTTCATTTCTATATTTAAAATATTTTTGTATTATTAAATAACGTCGATAAAATAGCAAAAAAAAAATATATTATAACACAGTATTATAAGCATAAACCCTTACAGTCAAATGCTTTTATTCAGTCAAAAATTGCAAATTTAAAATAAAGCTTTTCTGTAGACGTCATTTACGTGAGTTCGATTCACAGTGGTACCCTTGAAAGCTATGACCGTTCATCGACGGTGGGGAAATCATCCGTGATTTTAGGTCATAAACAGTGTGCAAACTTGCATACAAAAGAAATTGAGTAATTTCCAAACCCTTTAATTTTGTAACCCAATGTCGTTGACCTTAGACATTTCAAACTACATATAAATTATATTGGATCAACTAAGCTAAGTTTAAAATATCAAAGGTGAAAAACATCAGGTTGCAAAGACTTAGGGATTTGCAAATTTGAGTTTCCATACGAAGTTATCACTATTTTTTGGCGGAAAAAAAATAACGACAACTTTGACAGCCTTGATCAGTCAAAGGTCTAAATGGTACCGTTGTGAATTTTACACGTCCATCAACAAATAATTTACGTCTACACACTAACACTCTGTAGAGTTGAAATTTTTTAATATATGTACAGTTTAACATGTACAGTTTAACATGTACAGTTTAACATATACAGTTTAGCCTGTACAGTTTAACATGTACAGTTTAACCTGTACAGTTTAACATGTACAGTTCAACATGTACAGTTTAACCTGTACAGTTTAACCCAGATTTGGAGACATCGAAAGAATTTATAAAATGTCGTTTTCCAAACCAACTGGTTATCTATTTACATTTACAACTAATGAAATTTAGGTATGAAAAAATTGTCAAGACGACATTTAAAAATTCTTTCGAAGTCTCTGAAGTTCTGGACTAAACTGTCAGTAAACCTTTGAAGTACCTTCTAAAAGAGAAAGTACGTACTGAGAATGACAATTTAAAAGAAAAGACAATAATTGTAGAAAAAACTTGTCGTTAAAATATTCTGAAATTAGACTAATGAACCTGTAATCACCATCATCCATCAACTTAACTTTATGTTGTTATTTTCGTAATAATTAATGTTAAAGGGAAAGATAAGAAATTCATCACTAAAGCGATTGTTAACGTAAAATAAAAGTCTGAAAAAAATTAAGAAAAAAACAATAAATGAATGATTCGTTAATCTGATATATGGGCTCATTTAAAGCTCTTTTATAGTGAATAACTAATCAAAAATAAAAACTATATTTTAGCACCCTTATTAAACGAAAAATAGTTTTTTCGCTGTTGTAGATAAATTTTGGACGCCCCCCCACTTCCGCCCCTCCATTCTTTGAAACGTTATTGAAGAGGTGTTTGAAATATTATAAATATTCTTGCTTACCACACCAGGGTGCATAAAACTTGACAAACACGTCCTAAATTATTATTCATATTCTTTCTATTTGAAACAACCATAATTAATAAAAACAATGTTTACAACAGTATCCTGTCAACATACATAAATACAGAGAGTATAGTTTGTGAGAAACATTTACGCATATACATTTTGTGAAATTTCTTTTGTATCACAGTTTAACCCACAATTTCGGATGATCATACGAGTTTATAAAATGTCGTTTTCTAAACCTATCGATAATGGAATGCTGCAGATATTTAGTTTTTAATGGAATAACTATATTGCGCTCTTTAAAATTTTTCCCGCATATTTCATGGCTGTTTATTTATTTATACAGTTATAAGATTTTCGTAAAATATTATAAACTCCTTCTGGATTCCGGGATAAACTAAATCATTTTGCAGCGCAAAACCAATCAAAATAATTGGTTTAGAGATTTCCAGTTTTACTTTAGATGCCCTGAGGAGTGAGGATGCTATTAAGTAAGTTATTCTAAGAATGAAGCTGTACGAGAACAATACAAGGCTCGAATTTTCAGCATAACGTAATATTTTTTGGTTTTCTAGTTTTAAAACCTGTAAATAACTACGATAAAAGTCGCCACGCCGCCGCCGTTAAAATCGAGACTTTGAACTCGAGACTAGACTTTTAAATCGCGGTCTCTTACAGGGACTGTAACGTAATTTCGAAGAGCTCTCCAATGATAGAGTGGCATGTCAAATTGTCAACGGTATTCTGTAAAGCTTTCTCTGATTGCGCGGTATGAATCAGATATCGATGTTTTTTGTTTATTAAAACTGAGCTGAAAGTTTTCAGCTCTGAATATATAATCTCTTTTGTGGTTTCTTGTCCATTTTTCTACATGAGAAACAAAGGGGAATTTAACAAAGAAAAAAACACGTTTCAGTGTCAGAAAAACGATAATATCTTCCACATTATTGATCAGATTAAGGTTTCAAGGTTTTCAGATTAAGGTTTTAAAACCGTCGCTTTACGGCTTGGAAATTTACCAAATATTTTAGGTTTTTTAGCACTTAGCGCTAAAAATGCTGTTATGAGTAGTTTTGTATGAGTGTCCGGAACTACTCTATTGATGGATACGCTTTTGGTTATTATTCTCTTTGCACTCGACAGTTTGGCAAACCTTTATAATTTTGGCACAGTTTAACAAAAGGTATTTGTTGTTTTGAATTTTCAAGCACTAGCTTGGGAACCCAGCGTCGCCTGGGGTACTTATAGTTACTCCCTATTTACGATTTTAGCTATGTTCCTTTATAAAAATCGACCCACTCAACTTAAAATTGTTAAACTAAGCTAAGAACATTCCCGTGGTTCTCCCAAGTTCCCCAACTAAAATTTAGGGAAAATATATCAAGAGGTTTTCGAGTTATGATCGGACACACAAACAAACAAACAAACAGAGGTTATTGCTATTTATGACTATATTGATATTGTACACTGTACAGTGTAAGCATACACTCTAATCTTTAAAGTTACTTGTACATATAACTTATCCACAACTGTATATCTTTGTAGGAGGTATTCTTATTTCTTGAATTCCCTCTCTCCCTCATTCTTATTCGCACTTGGTAAACTCCCTCCCCCTTCCTCGATCACACTTATTCGAAGTACCATATCCCTCACTTCCTCACTACCTCACTCACTTTAATTCAAATTTGGTACCATCCCTCACTCACTTACTCAAACTCAAAGTTCATACCCTTTCTCCTTTCCTTACTCACTCTCACTCAAAGTTGGTATCATCCCTCCCTCACTTACTCACTCTCACTCACTCTGCTCTTCCTCAATCTTACTCGATCGTTTTTGGTCCTATTCCTTCCTTTCTTACTCACTGTCACTCAAAATTGGCATCATCCCTTCCTTCCTCATTTACTTCACTCAAGTTTGGAATCATTCCTTCCTTTCTTACTTACTCTCACTCACTATAATTGGTATCACTCCTTCCTTCCTTATTTACTTCATTCAAATTTGGTATCATCCCTTCCTTCCTTACTTACTCTCACTCAAATTTGATTCCTTCCTACCTTCCCTCACTTACTCCCTTTAAAAGTTGGTTCCATCCCTCACTGATTTCCTGGAAGTAAGTAATGGTATATTATATTTCCGAATATTCCTATTCATACATTTGTCGATTATAATTAATATAAATCCTATTAAGGTACATCTATGATGTATGTATATAAACCATAATGAACAAATACGCATATACATTTACAAGGTGTCCCAAAAAAAGGTTAAAAATACAAATTTATGGTGCCTTTATTATGACGCCTTGTAAGTATGTCCTGTGGATACAGGTATAAACTTTAATTCTAAATATAACAGAAAAATTCTTCAGATCCAAAAATGTACGAAAAATACAAAAATACAAAGCTATACACAACAACCCAAATTTATAAAAATCCTGAACATTCTTTCTTTTTGACGCTATTATTCATCAGATTTAAACTTATTTCTATACGTGATTAAACTTACATAAAATAATATATAAAAAAGAAAGAATATAAAAATTTCCTTTGTTTTATCGAGTGCTATCTCGTTGAAGTTTGAAGAAACGAGAACTTTGACCGGCTTGCTATCCCAGTCCACAGGCAGGTCAGCTTTCATGTTTTTTATGATTATCATGTTTTCATGTACAGTACTAATATTACTAATCATTTACACTGTACCATTCTATTATTGGTATCTTTTACAGTACTTTTTTAGTATTATTTGCAGTTATTATTTTGTTTTCCTGTACAGTACGACACTTTTATCATGTACATTACTGATTTGTTATCATGTTTAGTTTTTTAATGTAATCATGTACATTACTAACATTGTTGTTATGTTCAGTACTGATATTGCTATGATGTGCAGTTCTTATATTGGTATCATGTACAGTACTTATATTAGTATCAAGAACAGTACTAAAATTTTCATCATATACAGTACTTATATTGTTGTGATGTAAGTACTGATATTGTTATAATGTATAGTATGATACTTTTATCATGTACATAACTGATTTGTTATCATGTATAGTTTGAATACTGTTATCATTTAGAATATTGATATTATTATCATGTACATTACTAACATTGTTATTATGTACAATACTGATATTGTATATGATGTAAAGTACTTATATTTGTATATCATATACTGGTATATGATACATATTGGTATTAAGTACAGTACTGATATTTTTTATCATGTACACTACTTATATTGATACGATGTACAGTACTGATTTTTTTTACCAAATACAGTATCTTGTTATGTTGTACATTTGTATAGTAATGATTTTGTTAAAATGTACAGTACTGATATTGTTATCATATACCGTACTTGTCTTACTATGCTTACTATGATGTATAGTAATGATTTTGTTTAATGTACATTACTGACATTGTTATTATGTACAACACTGTTATTATTATCATTTACAATGTACAATAATAATGTTTTTATCATGTATACACTATTTTTATTCTTTTTTATAAAGTACCGATATTTGTATAAAGTACAACACTGATATTGTTATCATGTACAGTACTTATATTGCAACCATGTACAGATATTGTATTGTTATCATTAATATTGTAATAATGTCCAGTCAGTTTTGATATTGTTATCATGTACAATACTGATATTGTTCTCAAGGAGGGCCTGGAGGGTCACTTGAAATAACGTTTTCAATCCCTTTAACAATCCCTTTAATAACTAAATAGATAATCATTTTCCCTGATTTCAGAGTTGGCTTCAGTTTATCTTCCAGGAGATCTTTTGCAAACTTTTCCAGATTTTCAACAGATATTTCCTAAATATAGAAATATATTCTTAACACTATTCCAGGGAACCAGACATGAAACCAGACATGAAACCAGACATGAGGGTAAATAGGGTTAACAGATATTTTCAAAACATAGAAATATATTTTTACAGATATTTCCTAAATATTGAAATATATTTCTTAAATATTGATCAACATATTTTAAACAGATATTTCATAACTAAAGATATACATTCAATTCATAAATTTAGGATGTATCTTACATTTTGTCAGAAAAAAAATGAATTTCTTGAAACGTAACAATAAATTTTCTTATTTCTTTGTGAAATAAATTTGTCTGAAAATGAAATATTTTGCTAAATCTGTTGAACAATAATATATTCTTCTCCTTTATCATATTATTTCAGATAAATAAAATGGCGTCAACAACGGACTGAGAATTTAATAAGGAAGAAGGATAAGATATGGAGGATAAAGAAATGAAGGGAGTGAAGGCAAAGACAAATATTTCACAGTTTTTACAAACTTTAAAATTAAATTTTCATATTCTAGGTTTAGGACAGGGAAACGTATAATTTGGACATTTTAGCTAAACGGTAGTGATACGAAGTTTACAATATTATTTTGATGAACAAAAATATAAAATTCTTTAAAATGAATCCGGTCTTTGCGGACATTGCGTTAAACTCACTGGAAACAAGGCTTTTATTTTTTATTGTTTCCAACAAACTTTTTCTTCTACTTTTAAACATGAGACAATCTAATAATTAGTCTTAGTCTCTAACATTTATAAAAACAAACAACAAAATAGAAAAAAAACTGTTAAATAATATTCAATTACGGGGTTTCTTGGTAAATTGAGAAAATTTAACATTCGACTGGCCCTTAAAAGCCTCTTTTAGCGGTATATTAGATAGGATTAGTTGTGAACATAAATTCAAAAATTGTATACTAAGAATTTTTTTTTAATAGGTGAAGAATAAAAATTTTATCAAATTCCTTTAAAAGAGATTTGACTTCCTGAAGTTTTGTGATTGTGAATACGAAGCCAAATGATTGAAAAAGAGATTTGACTTCCTGAAGTTTTGTGATTGTGAATACGAAACCAAATGATTGAAAAAGAGATTTGACTTCCTGAAGTTTTGAGATTGTGAATACGAAACCAAATGATTGAAAAAGAGATTTGACTTCCTGAAGTTTTGAGATTGTGAATACGAAACCAAATGATTGAAAAAGTGGGAAATTAAAAATCATTTATCAAACATTGTTTGTTTCATCAAAATATCAGCTTTTTGTGTATTTGGGAGATAAAATTTTATCAAAAAAAAATTTTCCACGTTAATAGTAAAAATATTGAATAATATAGTTTTATCAAAGAATAGTAGGCATTGGGAATTATACGCAAAACCAGATGCCTTAATTGGATTTAATAAGAAGAATGTCGTCTTTTCTATAATTTAAAAAGGTATTAGGACTTTTTAAGCATTTCCATCATCAAAAACTTACGTTTTTTAAATCAGCTGAAACGCTCCGGTATGGTGAAGACGACATGAGCTATGTAGTCTAATTTATCTGGGCATATAATGCACCATACACTCAATCAATCAACTAATGAAATGATCAATGAATAGATTTTTAAAAAACATTGTTTCATCAATTGGAAAATTATCGATGAATATTACATAAAATCATATAAAACAAGAAATTGATCAATCAGTTGATAAATATATAAAACTATCAATTCATTGATCATAATGATTGATCAACACATTTTTCAATCGATCTATCCCTCAATTATTGATCGTTAAGTCAATGGATTAATCAGTGGATCAACCTTTCAATTTATTGATCTTACAAATCAATGAAAGATCAATATTTCCATTGATTTATTATGAAAATCAATTGATCACTGATTTCTCCAGTAGGTTATGATCCCTACCTTGTTTTCTGGGTAGTATTTCGTAGAGGTGCTCATCATAAAGATCATGAAGGTTGGAAGATCAGAATCCTTGTTCAACAATCAGACTTTCACAAACTTTAGATTATTTTTTTAAAATAAGTTCTTGACAACCATTAGGGTTAAAATTGGATAAAAAGGATTTCTATGAAGGAAAATTATCTTTAAAGAATAAAGAATAAATAACTAATTTAGTTAAATAAGCTGAAAAAAATGAACCCAACTTCCGAGAGGCAAAGGAAAGGTGTTTTCAAGATTAGTTTCTTCAAAAAGTTCTTGTTTTCACTGAATAAAAGTTTATTTTAGGGATCAGAGTTCAAAATGAAACTTATTCCCAGAAGAATTTAAAGTAATGCATATTTCAGTTTCAATATTAAAAAACTTTCCTTTGCATCAGTTTATATATTTATGTACATACTTCGTAAATGCCCTGCTCCTAAAACTGGTCTCAGACCAGTATCAATCCAGGTACAACTCGTCAGCTATCAATGTCAACACGGACACAGGCGACTAAACTATCAAAGCCAAACCACTGGGCACGATCTCTTCAGCTATCAATGTCAAACACGGACACAAGCGAGTAAACTATCAATGCCAGGCCACTGGGCACGATCTCATCAGCTATGAATGTCAACACGTACACAAGCAATTAACTATCAATGCCAAACATAGGCACGATCTGATCAGCTATCAATGTCAAACACGGACACAAGCGAGTAAAATATCAATGCCAAACAGTGGGCGCGATCTCATCAGCTATCAATGTCAACATGGACACAAGCGAGTAAACTATCAATGCCAAACCACTGGGCACGATCTCATCAGCTATCAATGTCAACACGGACACAAGCGAGTAAACTATCAATGCCAAACAGTGGGCACGATCTCATCAGCTATCAATTTCAACACGGACACAAGCGAGTAAACTATCAATGCCAAACCACTGGGCACGATCTCATCAGCTATCAATGTCAACACGGACACAAGCGAGTAAACTATCAATGCCAAACAGTGGGCACGATCTCATCAGCTATCAATTTCAACACGGACACAAGCGAGTAAACTATCAATGCCAAACCACTGGGCACGATCTCATCAGTTATCAATGTCAACATGGACACGATCTCGTCAACTCTTTCGTTAAAAACATAGTTAAAAAATAAAACAATAGTTAAGCTAACCATGTCACGTAGTTATTTACAGCACTGTTAAGATAAATCATAACATGAGTTTTACGTAGCTATTTACAACGTAGACAATTAATAATTTATCACGTAATTCAGGTTTACAGATATAGTGTTACACGATATTTATTACACATATAAGTATGTATATAGAAATATATGATTATAATATATATATATATACCTATTTTATTTGCACAAAAAGTTTAAATGTGAATAGAAATTCCAATAAGAAAAGAGAAAGGGTAAACAAGCGAAGATAGAAGCTTTTAGAAAGTAGAAAATAAGGAAAATACTTTTTAAAATCCTACGAAATCTATGAAATGAAGTAATTTTGTTTATGAAAAATAATGAAAAATATCAAAGTGGATTGAGAAACTCTGATTTCCTTAACGCCCAGGAAGTCCATGATACCCTTGTGATCCTCTCTATCCGTATCCAGGTGCATAGTGATAATATCTTCTTTATACTTCTTCCCTACTTCAGATCCCTAGAATAATATGCACATCTATCATAAAGGGACTGTAGGTGTAAATTTAAATGACCCTCCCTGCACAGATGGCAACAATTCACAACAGTACTTTTGAAACCTTGATTAATTTTGTGAAAGATATTGTTGTTTTTCTAGAAAAATGTGGAAAATATTGTCGTTTTTATAGGACATTGGTTATTTATGATAATTCCTTTAGTGTTTTCTGCAGCAGAAATACGCAAATCAGTTTTCTAGAGGAACCACAATGGAAAACAATTACTCTTAAACATGATAAATTTTGATATATAATTCATACTTAATTAGACAAAGCCTTCAAGGGTACCATTGCGAATCCGACATTGTCATCTGTGCATGAAGGGACACTTGAAAATACGCTCCATTTGAGGGAATGTCAAATTTAAGAAAGCCACTGTTTTGTTGTGACATAAACTATGTTCTCAATAAACCTTTACCTAAATATGTTTAAATGAAACAATATATAACTTATGCCTGATGCATTTTTTTAAAGTAAGTGTTGGTGGAAAATGGGGGAGTGCGATATCAATATGAATGCTACCTAATTTTCGATAACAATAAATTGAAATTAAACCGTTTTCAGGCAGTTAGAAAAATCAATGTTAAAATTATATAAATTCATATTTAAAGACGTAAAAATTAAGCAAAATTAGAATTGGTATAAATAAAATGCTATGATTAGTATCCCCACCCTCTAATTTTCTTTACATGAATCTAACGGACAGATAAAACAGAATTTTTTTCTGATCATAAAACGACAAGATTTCCTAATTAATAGTGTGTTTATGCAATTATTTGTTTTGAAATGTTTACTTGAAAATTGTTATTTTTTATATAATCCTGAATAATTAATGCTTTGTTTTCCATTATGCACTGTTATGCAACACAGGATGCAATAATTCAACCTGGATTTCCTGTATTTCATCCTATGCACTTCATTTATATACATTTTATATACTAGTATATGTATGTAAGTATATACATTACATACATTTAATAGACTAGTATATGTATGTAAGTATATACATTACATACATTTAATAGACTAATATATGTATGTAAGTATATACATTACATACATTTAATAGACTAGTATTTGTATGTAAGTATATACATTACATACATTTAATAAACTAATGTATGTATGTTAGTATATATATTACATACATTTAACAGACTAATGATATATGGAATTATATACATTACATACATTTAATAGACTCATATATGTATGTTAGTATATATAACATACATTTAATTGACTGATTTATGATGTAAGTATATATTTCATACATTTAATAGACTAATATATGATGTAAGTATGTACATTACGTACATCTAATAGACTAATATATGTTTGTAAGTATATACTACATACATTTAATAGACTAATATATGTATGTAAGTATGTACATTACGAACATTTAATAGACTATAATATATGTTTGTAAGTATGTACATTGCGTACATCTGATACACTAATATCTGTATGTAAGAATGTACATTACGTACATTTAATATACTAATATATGTATGTAAGTTCATACATTGGATTTACCTCAATTTCTTTATATTGAACATTGGTACGGTATCCTATACAAATGTAGCAAAGGAATTGAGTCTTTGCCGCAAACTCTGATTTTCTAATCCTTATATCTTTTGAACCCAATGTCGTATACGTTTGATATTTCAAACTATGAATTCTGTTTAATAAAACAATATTAGTTTGGAATATCAAAGGTTTATACCATCAAGTTGCTTAGATATAGTCTAGTCTTTACAGAAAAACCGAATATAATTACTATTGGTCCCAATCTTTTGCAACCTATACCCCTTCTCAGATTTCGTGCACACTTCCTTTAACATCAGCTGCCCTTTACTAAAATAAATTAACTCACCATTTTGAGGATTTCTGGATAGTTTAAGTCTGCTATACTGGAGAGGATGATCAAATGTTGATGAATCCCTGACCCGAAAACCTGTTCTGAATTCTGTTCATTGAACTCGAAGATGTCGGGTCGAGAGTTCTTACTCACGAACAGATTTATAGATTCAGCGTCGAATTTCTCTCCCGCGAACTTTGCAGTTTTCTCGTCGAAGTTTTTATACAACAGTATACTAGAGTCTTCAAGTTCTAGCTCAGTCATATCATTGGTTAGTTTTATATAAACATATTTATTCTTCTCATCTTTATCAGCTATACTTTCAAATAGTTTAGCATTAGCTCCTGTCAGGTCATTAAAGAATCCAGCAATTATTACAGATTGTTCCGCCATTTTTGCCAGCAGAGCGACATTAGTTACCTGAAAGTTATTAAATTACATAAAACAAAGTTTTAAACTTATTTTTGTAAAATAATCTTCAGTGGGACTAATAAAGCTGTGAAATAAAACGACTTTAACACTCAAGTTATAATTTTGAATATTCTAATAAACGGCACACAGCAATTGTGCAGTGTACATAGACCCACTACTTTAAAGTAAAATGAAAGAAGGTCTAAGCTAAAGCCTAAAAATTTCAGTAGTTGATCGTGACCAATATTAGTTCTATCTAATGTCCCTGTCTCAAGAAATGAATATTAAACTGTGTCAAAGTTATACAAAGGTTAGAACAACATCAACTACTCAGTGTCGTTTTTCTATTCCATCTTTTTATGGATCCCACTGTATGTATTCTAAACCTACTTCTTGGACAGGAGGGCCTGTTTTCTTCTTTAACCAGCCAACAATGCCATCAGCAGTTCTAGATCCAGAATAATCTATAGGATCCTCGGATCCTTTCTTAAACAGTTTTAAGGTTGGAAATCCTTGAATATCATATTTTTCAGAAACCACCCTTTCCTTGGTTACATCAACCTTGGCAAGTTTTATCTCCAATCCTTCATCTTTCAACATACTTGCCGCTTTAGCATATTCAGGTTCAAGAGACTGAAAAATCACAGTTTTATTCATAAATTAAAAATGTAAAATTAAATTAAACGTTTCGTTTAACAGGTGGTAGATATAAAGGATTGATAATAAAAATATTCAAATGCAATTGACACTGAAATTTACATCTGTGAAACTTTCAAACTCCGATTTTCTTACTCTTATATCTTTGTAGCCATTTGTTGAAGACCTTTGATATTTCAAACTATGAATTCTGCTAGACCATTCAGTCAAAGTTTGAAATATCAAAGATTTAAAGTATCAGCTAGGTTGCAAATATGTAGGGATTAGAAAATTTAAGTTTGTGGCAAAAACTTATTTCCTTTCCAATTTCTTATAATTTACATCGCCAAATCTTAGAATTAAAACATTTCAAAAAGTGAATACACAAGACCTAACGGTACATATCGGTACATAATAAACCTACATTTACTTTGATAGCTGAGCTTTTAAAAATCATACCCCCCCTCCCCCCCCCCAAAGCCGCCTCTGCCTTCATAAATGACCAAAGATATTTTGATAGGCCGAGCAGTCTTTTCTTTATGTAGAAAACTATATAGTTAGTGTAGAAATCTAAATGAGAATTTGGGATTTGCTCCCTACTAGTCGCCATTTCCCAAATCAAGCCTTTCTAGAGAGAAATTATATGTCTTGTCTTAGAAGAGCGGCTAATGGGAACATCGCGTGCGCTAACCAATCACCATATTTTACTAAGCTTATAATGTCTCATAAAAACTACAAACTTATATTTCATGAGAAGAAAATAAAATACACTTGTTGTAATGAGCTTGGCTGTGATTATATGTTCACATATACTGATTAGAAGATTGAATATCTTGTGTTAGAATAGATATATAATTACATTAAGAAACACTCAATATTCAGTTAGTTCCATCTTTAGATGTATATTCAGCAGATTTGCTGAGAATAACTAAGTAATTGATTTAATTACAACTTAATTTATCATATTTGTACCTTACAGTGCCCGCACCACGGAGCATAGAACTCAACGAGAACTACATCCAGAGATGCTAAACTCTTATCAAAATTATCATTCGTGAGCACTAAGACGCCATCTTCCTCCTCCGGAGCGCCCATGACAGCTCCCAGCACGAGGAGTAGAAACCACGTGGCTAAGCCGGCCGCCATTTTGTTTTCCTGATGATGTGTTGTGGACGGGTTGAAGAGTGGATTTATATTGAATGATATGTTCAGGTTTAGCTAGTGAGGTGTCAAGTGACACGCACAGGAAACTATAAAATGTTAAATTCATTTAAAACACCTGTTAACAAGTCTATCGATCAAAGGAAAACTTACTTTGTATAAAATAAATGTTTTCAACAAAGTTTTAAATTTCAAAAAATCTGTGTAGTTTTTATAAGAAAAGAAAAAAGTCTGAAAGTTTAAGAAGCGAACGTTTATACAAATCTCAACTTGAGAGTTCTAGGGTATGGAGTACAATACATTGAATACATATTCAGACAATGCAGACTTTATCTTTGGTAAATGCTCTCCAAAACTACAGAAAAAGAAAAAGGGAAAGAAAATTTAGATTAAGATAAAAATATTAAAATTAATCTGAATTATGTTCCGTTTAAATAATTTCTGTTCATGATAATTTCATTATTAACGAATTATTTTTGAGTAGAATTGGTAGAAGTAAATATTTGCTGATTACTTCATCTCTTTACAAATACCGAGATTGTTTCTGGTTCCCGAAGATTGGTGGAAAAATCCCTAGACGTTTACAGAAAACAGTGGAAAATCAAATAATAACTGAAATACAGAAAATGAAAAAGTTATACAAAGTCAGGGAAATGAGAAATATCATTTTTCTTATGAAAATTATTGATAAAAACTTGAATCCAAATCTCCGATTTTTTTGTCATCGAATTATTTTTCGTCTTTTCTTAAAAAAATGTTTACAATATCCAATAATGATGGCGTTCAATGAATCCATTTAATGTTAAAATTCTAACTAAGTTTACAGGGCTCTTCGCGCCGAGATACCACAAAAAATCTAGACTTGATCAGTTCAGCCGCTTTGACGTAATTGTTGGATACAAACAAACAAACAAACAAACAAACAAACCAAATATATATATATATTGAATAAAGAAGGGAACCAGTAAGAGATTAGAGAGCAAATACACTCAGAGAACGCGACATAGGTTTTCCTAGACAAAAATACGAAATAAAAAGCCATAAAAATGAAAATGCTGAATAAGGGAATGTAATCATAATTTCTAGTGATCTCATGGCTTTTCTTGCAAAAAAGGCAAATGCCCGATTCACAACAATATCCTTAAAACCTTTATCTGATCAATAATGTGGATGATATTGTTGTTTTTCTATGTTTAAAAGTCTTTAACGCTAACAATTCCTATATGCTTCCCTTCAGTAGAAATTCTCAAGTCACTTTTGAATTAGAAACCACAATTGATAATTATCATGTTTCAAAATTATAAACATTGATATTCAATACATATACTTGATCAGACAAAGCTTTTAAGCAAAAATATCAAAATATCAAATGCCAAATGATCAAATGCCTAATTATGAAGTAAAAACGCAGTACGTTTCAATTAGGTCTACAAGCTAGAAATGTAAACAAATCAGAGAAAAATCATAACAACGGATCGTACTGCATTGTTCATCTCAAAACCGGTTAAATGGCAACAACAAAGAGAACAGAAGAGTAGAGAAGAGAAGAAAAGATAAGAAAAAGAGAAGAAAAAATAGAAGAAAACAACAAAAGAGAAGAGAAGAAAAACGAAGAGAAGAAAGGAGAAGAGAAAAAAATAGAAGAAAAGAGAAAGAATAAAAAAAAGACTGCATGAAAGAAAGGCTTGCATTTTACAGACGTTTTATCAAAAAAGTATGTTTAAGAATACCTTAAACTTTAAAATGAACTTTATTGTAAAATTGTATGATATTTTTGAAAAAATAGTTGTTCTAACTGTTTAGCGTACATTTTTTGATCATTTAAAGATTTTTGATCATTTGGCATTTGATATTCTGATATTTTTGCAGCTTTTAAGATACCATTTTGAATCGGGCATTGCCACCTTCGCATTGAAGGTCATGTACTTGAACTTACGACTTAGAGTCCCATAAAGCTTGTACGTAACTGAACAACTTTTATTTTATAATAGAATATGGAAACTTGCAGGTTAATATTTGCCTTCTTTAAATATTTATTTCCTTTATTTTGTATTTTCCATTATCAAACCAATTAATCAATTAATCAATCAAACCAATCAATAAATCAATCAATCAAACCAATCAATAAAGTGAAAAATTGTCGTAAATTTTTCCTTTGCTAAATCTACATCAATACAATTTTGAGGAGAATTGATTATTTAATGAATTTCTAAATTTAGATAAACTGAAATCCGTTGAACGTAATGTTTTAATCCGACCCACCACCACCACACCACACAATACTAGAATTCATCAAATTTGCTAATCCTATCCTATAATATATAACCTTGCAGGACGCTGGTTAGATAAAATTTAGATTTAGATATTTTTACAGGTGGGATCAAATGTCACTTTTTCCAAATCCATGTAATTTTTCTTTTTTCATTATTAACATAGACATTTTTGCGCTTGGTGGGCCAAGGAATGGTCTCCAAGACTCCAGCTTGAAAGAATTAAAAAAGAAAATGATTCTTCGCCACAAATTCTGATTGGTAATCCCCATATCTTTGCAACCAAACCTTTGAATTTTTTTCAATATTTAAAATTAAAAGGAATTAAAGGTTTTAAGTAAAGGCAGCAAGGGAATGTTTACAAACCTTTTATAAATATTTTATATAGATAAGATATATCTTGTCTAAAAAAAATAATAAAACCCTTCAGCTAAAACCATAAAATTTGTGAGAAATAATTTGAAAACTTTTGAAGTTGTTTTTGTTAATTTTCGTTCTTCAGTCCTTAAAATAATTGTTTCTCATAAAACATGAGAAAGTCAGGCAGTATATTTAGACAAAGTAGAAATATAAAGTATTTGAGATAAAGAATCTAAACGTTATTAGAGTAGATCCTGTCTAAACTGTCATCGGTAATTGGGCAATGCTATTGAAGCAAACCCACTTTTTTACTTTACCCATCCAGACTGTTCCAGAGTACTTACCAGACTTCAGCAGAATACTTACTGTTCCAGAATACTCACCAGACTGTTTCAAAATACTCACCAGACTGTTCCAGAATACTTACCAGATTGTTCCAGAATACTTATTATATCAGACTGTTCCAGAATACTCATTGTGCCAGACTGTTTCAGAATATTTACCTGTACCAGAATGTTCCAGAATACTTACAATATCAGACTGTTCCAGAATACTCATTGTGCCAGACTGTTTCAGAATATTTACTTGTACCAGAATGTTCCAGAACACTTACAATATCAGACTGTTCTAAAATACTCATTGTGCCAGACTGTTTCAGAATATTTACTTGTACCAGAATGTTCCAGAATACTTACAATATCAGACTGTTCCAGAATACTCATTGTGCAAGACTGTTTCAGAATATTTACTTGTACCAGAATGTTCCAGAATACTTACAATATCAGACTGTTCTAAAATACTCATTGTGCCAGACTGTTTCAGAATACTTACTTGTACCAGACTGTTTTAAAATACATTGTGTGCGATATTGTTCCAGAACACTTAGAAGTACCAGACTGTTCCAGAATACGAACTGGTACCAGACTATTCCAGAATACTCATTGTGTGCCAGTCTAGTATAGTCAATATTATTAAACAGTCTGGTATAGTCAATATTATTAAACAGTCTGGTATAGTCAATATTATTATTATCAATATTATATATCTGAAATTGGAAAGAAGCAGAGAAGAATAGTTTTGTAGTTATCTCAATATTTATAGTATTCTGCATCTAAATTATGTCCAATATATCCCTCCTTTATGCTGCTTTATTGGATTACAGATTCCAATTTGGAATAATTATAAAAAACCTATTCTCGAATAAATGTTGAATAAATATTGAAAAGAAGAAAGTTTTCTCCACTTTTTCACAAAAATGGATTAAACTAGGCCTTCATAATGTTATAATTTACGATGAAAAGAAAGAAGAAAATTGGTAAGCGATGAAAATTTTAGTCCGGCTCTAATATTAGAAGTATTCTTTGTACAATAAAATATAAAGCGAGTTAAATAACAGCAATTAGCGTTACATCACGTAACACAATAAAATTTAGGCTTTGCAACAACCTCTGATTTTTAAATCCCTATATTTTTGCAACTTGATGTTGTTGACCTTTGATATTTGATATAAATTCTGTTAGAACAAAAAGTCGTAGTATGAAATATTAAAGGTTTAGAGAAAAGGAGTCGAGTCTTTGCAACAAACTCAAATTTTCTAATCACTATAAATTTTCAAAGTGACGGTATGAAACTTTGATATTTCAAACTTTTACTATTTGATCTAACAGAATTCATAGTTTAAAATATCTAAGGTCTAGAACATTGGGTTGCAAAGATGTAGGAATAAGAAAATCAGAGTTTGTTGCTCAGACTCAATTCCTTTAAGTTTGTGGTAAAAACTTAATTACATTTTTTGTAAAACAACCCTAATAATTTTTTTTACTCACCTTTTATGTAAATAAATTTTGCACCTTAAACAATTTCTAGTCACGGTAAACCAGAGGTCCAGAGTCCGAATTTAATTAATTTGAGCCGCGTCTCAAATCAGCCATAAACCGGTTTTAATTAAGCACCGACTTAAATCTTGAAATAATTAGAACGATTTTAAATGGAACCAACCATATTTGAGCCGCAGCTCAAATTCTTTAAATTCGGCCTCTGGTTACAAGTCTAGAACCCATTTTCATCAATTCAAAGCAAATTATTCGTTTTATGTATTTTTTTAGTTTTTTGTGTTGGGCTAAGTATTCTAAATATTTACGTAACAAAGGTATATAACACCATTTTGACGGATCTTGAATGAGAGATCAAAATATGATAGAGATGCAGGATGCACTTCGTTGTAGTTTAAGGTGCATGGATTCCGAGCCTCTTATTGTAGTTTTGCACTCGGTAATCGGTATCCATCAGCAATAAATACCAAACAAACAATGATATAATTCCAAAATTCCAAAATATTTTTCTCTCAAGAAACCTTTAATATATTTATCCAATGAATGAATACATTTTTTGTAATCTATTGATAAAAGTAATTATTGAAATTTTTAAAGTTTAACCTTGACTTTTGATATCTATCTATATATATCTAGACACTCACTAGTGTTTACAGTACAGCCCAGTCTAACAGTTGCATGATCCGTGTCGGTACAACATGTACTGTACATGCATTCAGTCGTTTCATCCAGTCAGGCTACCCAGTATAAAGTCGACCCAGCACGTTTTATTTAACAAATGTAGCCAGAGCTGAAAACTTTTGAATGGGATATCGATATCCTTAATCCTGATCGGATAATTAATCTGGAGATTAAAAATGAGAGGAGAACAAGCAATATTTAATCTGAGCTGAAAACTTTAGAATGGTGGATATCGGGATTAAGGCTTAATCCACTCTTTTTCTTAATTCCGAGATTAAATATTGCTTGTTCTCCTCTCATTTTTAATCTCCAGATTAATTATCCGACCAGGATTAAGGATATCCCATTCTAAAGTTTTCAGCTCTGGAGATTAAGAACAAGAGTGGATTAAGCATTAATCCCGATATCCACCATTCTAAAGTTTTCAGCTCTGGTAAGATCACAAACAGGGGCGGGGGCAATACATACGAACCTCGGTATTTGTACAGTCTAGGAGAGTACATTTGTTTATTGTTAATTGTTTAATTTAAAATAAGTTTAATATACATGCATTTATATATTTAAGTCAACACTATAAGCCAAATTTCCATGCAAAGAATATAATTTGATTAAAGTTTACAATAAACTAGTTGTTATTCAAGCTTAATTATAATTTGACAACATTGTTATGCAATTTCCTTGACTGTAGTCATGTTGTGTGTCTGTACCAAAAGAGTGTGTGTAAGGTTTACCGAACTTGTCTGCAAAGCAGTGCGACTGGCTTTCTCATGCCAGGCCAACGCCATTTCGTTTCCCTTTATTCCTATTCCCTGAAGTGTACAGCAGTTAAAATTAAACATAGCTCTTCTTATGTTTACATTAGGGTTTTCTGAACAGAGACATTAGCTAACTAGGCTTTTAGGGCGCTTCGCGCCCATCTTCTATTTAAATTGCGAACATGTTTGTTTACATTTTAAAACAAAGAAGAAAAAAATTTTGCGGATTTCTAAAAAAATGATCGCGGATTTTCAAGAATTTAAATTTTTTTACAAAATTATAAACCTTTAAAACACATTTTTTAAAAAATTTTATAGATAAGCGTGTGATCCCGACAATCACGAAATCACAATCACAAAAACGAAAATTTTGAATAATCAATTTGCAAAGAGAAGAGCTTAAACTGTCTTGATTATGTCACTCTATAAATGTAATATAATTGGAGTAATGTTTTTAAACAACTTGTGCACGGTGCAGATAAACGCATCTTTTTGAATAGCTTGTACAGCGCACAGTGCACAGTGATCAAGAGAATTATCCTGTCAACGCATACATTTAAATTTTCCAGAAAATAAAGAAAATAAAATGCACTGTGCACCCATTCTCTCTCTTTTATTGTTGTGTCAAAGTTTTACTGCTAATTTAGCTTTACTCCAATGGTGGTATATTTAGAGGATGTACAGAAACCATATCTGAGTAAGGAACTTTTGTAAAAAAATAGCGCTAATCTCCATTTCTAAGGGGCAACTTAATCTGTATTATTGACTCATTATTCGTCAGCAAATACTCATGGCTTCTGATTTTACATTACTAACTTTCAGAATAAGTTAAACTAAATCTGTAAAATTAATACAGTGAAACCCTTAATAACGAATACATCGGAAGAATTTATCAAATGTCGTCTTGACAACTTTTCAATGAGTTTTATACTATATTACGTAAATTTCAGTATTTGCGAAAATAAATAAATAGCCATGAATATGCGGGAACAGTTTTAACGAGTTCCATATAAACATTTAATTAAACAACTAAATATCTGCAACCTTCCATTATCAGAAAGTGAAGAATACAACATTTGATGAATTCTTTCGATGTATTCGTTATTAAGGGTTTCACTGTAGGAAAACGGAATAGTGTTTCTCATTATGAAGGGAAGACCAATTCAAAAGTTCCGACTCAATCGTCTGTTCTTAACCGCACAACAAGTAACACAAACACAAACACAAGGATTTTTCTTTTGTGAGGTTAATTGTGCACAAAGTCGACATAGTTCGATAATTAAACATTAAATCCTGATATTCTACAATCCTTGGTGTTCTTCTCTATCTACTCTACTACTCCCTGCTGTCTCACTATACCAGAGGAGGGACAGATAAATGCTTTTCCTTTTGTTAAATGTTTATCTATTTGTTAAATGTTTATATATTTCTTAAATATTTATCTATCTATTAAATTTTCATCTGTTTGTTAAATGTTTATTTGTTTGTTAAATGTTTATTTGTTTGTTAAATGTTTATATATTTCTTAAATATTTATCTATTTATTAAATTTTCATTTGTTTGTTAAATGTCTGTTTGTTAAATGTTCATATTTGTTAAATGTTTATCTATTTGTTAAATTTTTATCTGTTTGTTAAATTTTTATCTGTTTGTTAAAAGTTTATCTGTTTGTGAGATGTTAATCTGTTTGTTAAATGTTTATCTATTTATTAAATTTTCATCTCTTTGTTAAATGTTCATCTGTTTGTTAAATGTTTATCTCTTTGTTAAATGTTCATCTGTTTGTTAAATGTTTATCTGTTTGTTAAATGTTTATCTGTTTGTTAAATGTTTATCTGTTTGTTAAATGTTTATCTGTTTGTTAAATGTTTATCTGTTTGTTAAATGTGTATCTGTTTGTTAAATGTGTATCTGTTTGTTAAATGTTTATCTATTTGATAAATAGTTCAGATGTTCTCAACTATTTATATTTAATCTTCTCAACCCAAAGTTTTCTCGTTTCTTTTCTTCTAGTTTATATTGAAATCTAAAAAGAAGGATTATCTAGAAACCAGTTTCTCTCTAGAGTCCATGTTTAAACTCCAGGAGATCTAGAACTAATCAATTTAGAGAAAATTTAAGTTTTGTTTAAAAATGAAAAAAAACATTTTATTATTATAACTGTAATTATTACGGATATTTTTTATTATTTTTATTTTTTGATTAGTCGGTTTCTTGTATTGTCTCAATAGTTTAGAGGAAAGTTTAAAATGAAACAGGAGGGTTTGAAAATGATCAATATGACGATTAGATGGATATATACTCAGGACGGATAGAGATTCAGGACGAATAGATAGCTAGATAATCAAGACGGATAGATAAATAAAGAATCAGAACCAGGACCAGATAAATAGAGAACCAGGACGGATATATAGATAGTTAGAGAACCAGGACGGATATATAGATAGATAGAGAACCAGGACGGATATATAGATAGATAGAGAACCAGGACGGATATATAGATAGATAGAGAACCAGGACGGATATATAGATAAATAGAGAACCAGGACGGATATATAGATAAATAGAGAACCAGGACGGATATATAGATAAATAGAGAACCAGGAGGGATACATAGATAGATAGAGAACCAGGACGGATATATAGATAGATAGAGAACCAGGACGGATTTATAAATAGATAGAGAACTACGACGGATATAAAGATAGAGAACTAGGATGGATACACAGACAGATAGAGAACTAGGACGGATATAAAGATACATAGCGAACCAGGACGGCAATATAGATAGATAGCTATTTATCTATATATACGTCCTTGTTCTCTGTCTATCTGTATATCCGTGATATCACACACATATATTTCTGAGTTTTACAGTTTATTGTTTTGTTGTATAAATGAGCAAGATTTTCAAGCTAATCATTTTTCAGAATATAAACATTTGAACGAGATAGATTTTTGTTCGGTTTTCCCTGTCAAGTGACATTGAGGCAAGTATATGTTAAGCACTCGGGTCTGGCAATACTTTTTATTTGTATACAGGGATGGTCAACTATTGAGATTGGTTATTATATCCGTCCGTTATATAAGGAATATTTTTCTCTGAAATTATATATAAATTACTCGCTATATTGTACATTTTTATAAAATAATAGGATCTATATTTTTTAGATTGAATTTCGCCAATAAAGATTCCTTTTCCTGATTGTGTGTTATATCTGGGAGAGAAGATAGAAGTTACGATCTGCTCAAGGTATAGATCCTAGATAGATTATTGAACCGTAGAGCGGGTGTTTTTCATCGCTCAACAAAGAACCAGGACGGAAATATATTCAGATAGAGAACCAGGACGAATATATTTTAAGATAGAGAACCAGGACGGATTGAAAATTAGATAGAGAACCAGGACGGATATAAATCTATCTATATAAAGAACCAGGAGGGGTTTATAGATAGATAGAGAACCAGGACGGATATATAGATAGAGAACCAGGATAATATAGCTTGAAAGATAGCTTGTGATCTTGTTGAATTATACGAGTGGAGATTGTGCCTTGAGTATTGGCATTGAATCAAATATAGCTTGAAAGATAGCTTGTGATCTTGTTGAATTATACGAGTGGAGATTGTGCCTTGAGTATTGGCATTGAATCGAATATAGCTTGAAAGATAGCTTGTTATTTCGTTGAATTATACGAGTGGAGATTGTGCCTTGAGTATTGGCATGGAATCGAATATAGCTTGAAGGATAGCTTGTGATCTTGTTGAATTAAACGAGGGAGATTGTGCCTTGAGTATTGGCATGGAATGGAATATAGCTTAAAAGATAGCTTGTTATTTCGTTGAATTATACGAGTTGAGATCTTGCCTGGATTATTGGCAATCTAATCGAATATAGCGTAAAAGATAGCTTGGCACCTCGTTCAATTATTCAAGTTGAGATTTGAACTGTGTCTCCGTCAGAACCGGGGAGTTAAGCCTGGTTGAGAAATTCCCTGTGTAGCAATTTCAATAGCCTGTGTGGCTTTTATAACTAGGGAGTTAAGCCTGGTTGAGATTTGGGACGGTGTGTCCTTTGGAACCGGAGATTTAAGCCTGGTTAAGATATTGCCTTTATGGCGTTCAGAACCGAAGAGTTAGTCCTGGTTGATCTTGGTAACGAGTAGACCTGGATAGATACGTCTCGAGTAAAACTGTTATGGAGTAGGTATTTGCTACAGACGGATATATAGATAGATAGAGAACCAGGACGGGTTTGTTTAACTCTATTTTATATTCTTGAGAAGAATGAACCAAGAGTATGTATACTGGAGTAGAATGTTTTGAATTTATTGACGAACTCGAAATGTCAATTTATATAACTCCAAGAATAGTGGATGAGAGGGGAGGGGATGTATTCTGCTCTGATAAAATAAAAAATAATAAAAATTATTTTCCAAAAATTGTTTGAATAGAAAATGTTACTCAAAATGTGCTTTATTCATTATTAGATGAAGAAACGATCGGCGTTACTTCCATTTTAAACCGGTGTTAAAAAAAAATATTTCCATATTTTTTCGGGTCGCCTTTTTTCTACTAAAATTAAGGGGAGAAATTTTGGGTTTGTAGTTTTAATGCTGATAATTATATTTTTTTTGCAAAACTTTTTAAAATAACTGTTTTATTTTCAAATTCAAGTTTTCTAAAGATTGAAAAGTTTTAGGTTTAAATATCAGTTTGTACTGAAGAGCTCAGTATTGGTGTCATAAAAAGGATAAAATAAAATGTCAGTATAAAGATATAAAGATATAAAGATATAAAGATATAAAGATATGAAGATACAGCTTTCATCTAAAATAGAAAGATAGTTTCTATCCAATCAAGAAATTTCGAAATCCCCTGTTAATATTCTTCTATTAAACCGACAACTTGTATTTAGTGTAGAATATTTCTAATTTGATTGTTTTGCGTAATTTCAATTGACCCACTTTTTAAACAGAGGGGTCATATGTTCATTGTCTAATTCACAACAATACCCTGTAAAGAATTTCAAGTAGGAACGAAATCATCATGATTGGTTTTTGCAAATGTAATTTATATTTTAAAGCTGGAAAAATGGTGATTGTTGTATTTCATGAACAATTGTTTATTTCATGAACAATTGTTTATTTCATGAACAATTGTTTATTTCATGAAAAACTATGTATTTAATGAAAAAGCATGTATTTCATGAAAAATGATGTATTTCATGAACAATTATGTATTTCATGAACAACTATGTATTTCATGAACAATTATATATTTCATGAACAAGCATGTATTTTATGAACAATTATGTATTTCATGAACAATTTTGTATTTCATGAACAATTCTTTATTTCAAGAATAACTATGTATTTCATGAACAACTATGTATTTCATGAACAACTGTTTATTTCATGAACAACTATGTATTTCATGAACAACTATTTATTTCATGAACAATTGTTTATTTCATGAACAACTATGTATTTCATGAACAACTATGTATTTCATGAACAA
>NW_019396799.1:4334-30532 GCF_000591075.1 Eurytemora carolleeae | reverse complement strand
TATGAACAACTTTGTATTTCATGAACAATATGTATAATATGAACAACTTTGTATTTCATGAACAATATATATTTCATGAACAATATGTATAATATGAACAATATGTATAATCTGAACAAATTTGTATTTCATGAACAATATGTATTTCATGAACAACTTTGTATTACATAAAAAATTATATTGTGTGTTCGGGATAATTTATTTAAGGGCAGAGAACTTTCAACTTTACAAACATTAACAATTAACATAAAGTAGAAATTCAATATGCTTCGCAACCATCCTGTAAAATATTAAACAATCCAGGCCGATTATAAAATAAAAACAAACATTCCCTTATAAAAAGTACTTCTTTTTGGTATTCAACAATTTACATTAATCCCCGATAATCTAATAACGTTCCTAGTCATCTAGATAAGAAAGTTTTATCATTGAATCTCTCGGAGGTTTAAATTTTTATTGGTTCTATTTTTTTGCAAGTAAATGATGTATTTTTTCCGTTCCTAACAAATATAAACTGTCGTGAAACTTTGAATGGACCCCCCCCCCCACCACCAAAAAAAATTATTATTTTGTTATTCCTTGTCAATTTTGAATTATGTTTGTCTCCCACAGGGATCAAAGTTTAAGGTTTGCACTGTGCACCCCAATGCAAAGTGTCAAAAAGTTGTCTCATTGAAATCAAATAACAATATAAAACTTAAATCTAGAAACATTTAAACATTTATCAACATTTGTGCAGACGACTTTTTAAAGTAAATTAATTGTTTTAAGATTTATCAGTTTTGATATGATAATTTAGAAATTTAGTTTGAAGATAAATCATATCAAAGGCCGAATTAAAAAAATTTTTGAGACGCGGCTCAAATTCATTAAATTTGGACTCAGGTAACCTACTCACAGCGTCTAAAATATTTTGTGTTCTAATCTCTTCATGCAAGGGTGTATAGAACTAAGGATAGGAGAAATCAGATAAGTTTAAATTTTAATGTGACGTATCAGGACAGCTCTTGAAAATAGTTTATCATAAACAAACAATATTTTGTGAACATTTAATGCTCAAGCTCATCGGCCTTTACCCTGGCTCAGAAAACCATTTAGTTATTGTTTACGATAAAACTAGTTTCTGAGCAGTCCTAATACGTCACAGAGAATGTAAACAACACTTTTCACCAGGGTGAGTGCAACTTGCATTTTATTCGGCAAAGATAATGGTGTCCTGCATGGAACCATTTTAACACAATGTATTTTAAAGGGGGTAAAGGCAAAAAAGGTCTTCCTCTTGGATCATCAAACAATAAATATTTACTCGAGACATAGATCAATTCTAATGCGTTTTTTAAATCAAAATACATAAATAAATATTGGAAAATTTCATAATAATGCGTTGAAATGGTTAAAACTTTAGAAGGAGTCCGCCCCATGCCAGAGTCGGATCCATGCATGACACCGGTGCCCGATTTCTTTATATAAGCAAAAGTGTACTAATGTCTTTTGTGAGGGATGTTCTGCTCAGAATAATTGTTTTATATACTTCTAAAAAAACTGCATTACATTATTTGTCAATTTAAATATGTGGGTTACCGATCTTCTTCTTGGGACACAAAAAGTTTTGAAATGTGTAATTTATCAACCTCCCTTATCATCTCTAAAAAGAGGTTTTAACTTAACAATTTGTATTTTGATTTTCCTTTTTTGGTCCAAATCCTATATATAGTGAGTGGTATTTTTCCATGAGCGACTTCCCAAATGTGCGATTTGCCAAGGAAGTTGCCCAAAGGTTAGGCCTTCCGAGGCGCCGCAGGCTTCCAATGGGGGGGCCGAGCGCTGCGGCTATAGCATGTTAGGGGGTCGAGCGCTGCGGCTAGATCATGCAAGAGGCCAAGAGCTGCGGCTAGATCATGCTAAGGGGGCCGAGCGCTGCGGCTAGGACAGACTTAGGAAGTTGCTCCTTGGGGAAAAAACTTTGGGAAAGTACCTAACATCTTATCAGATACTGCTCGAACCTCTGATTCGGAAACTAATAGGTTTCCCCAACAGTAGAATTGGTAAAACTCTTCAACTAGAAAGTTTCCCCAACTATAGAATTGGTAAAACTCCTCCAACTAGAAAGTTTCCCCAACTATAGAATTGGTAAAACTCTTCAACTAGAAAGTTTCCACAACTATAGAATTGGTAAAACTCCTCCAACTAGAAAGTTTCCCCAACTATAGAATTGGTAAAACTCTTCAACTAGAAAGTTTCCACAACTATAGAATTGGTAAAGCTCTTCAACTAGAAAGTTTCCCCAACTGTAGAATTGGTAAAGCTCTTCAACTAGAAAGTTTCCCGAACTGTAGAATTGGTAAAGTGTCGATGAATGTGATGATAAACAACGGTTGAGGTTGGAGAATTTTGACATCATTGATGACAGTTGTAAACATGTTTTCTCACTCCATTCATAATTCTTGAACTTTCTTTTTTCTTAGAGAGCTTCAACCATTGACAATAATGATGTTATAGCTAGTTAAGCGGGATGTTTTAAGTGTGGCAGCGTAAATTGCATTCTATCAGACTAAAGATAAATAATTAAAAATGGTTTTGTTTCTATGCTGTCCACACCGAACCAGGAGTAATAAGAACAGGACGGACTCAGCTCAGACAGTATAGATTGCTCTGCACAAAGAATGTACAAGAAAAACCAGCGTATTTCTAATTCCTAAGGAATTGGAAATACGTTTGAAATTGAATACGTACGTATTCAATTTCAAATGTTTGTATCCCAGCACAAAATTCATTGAAAATGTGACGAGGCGAACGAATGAATGAATGTTTTGCTTGTTGAAACTGCATGCTGTATTTATTTCATGAAAGTTCAAGTAATATATTTGACTTAAAGTTCCTTAAAACAGTGCACAAGATCCGCAACTCATCAAGTTTTAGCTTGAGAATAGCGAAAAAAAACCAAAAATAATTTGAAAATTTCGTTTTTGTTGAAAAATGAATAAAAATATAATCGTGACCTGGATCCAGATTCCAGATCCATTATTTTCAGCGCAGATCCAGTGCCCGCATCAAAATGAAATGGATCGCACTGTTTTGGAAGCGCAATNCATATTCATTCCACATGATCCCGATAATGTTTCTTTATCGAATTTCTAAAGGACAATAAAAAGAAGTTTCCAATAATCTAGCTAAATGTGTACCATTAAAGAATCCTTTTTATTAATTAGATGTTTCATATTGAAAAAGTCTACAAGATATATCTGCAAGATCTTTTTACTTATTTTCTCACAACCCTATTCGTGTACAGGTTCATATTTAATTTCTTGAATTGAATTAACAGTACTTTGGACCAGGGATTTCACATTTTTCAACTCCAAATTCTGTAAACAACCCTGTAATTTATTATAAAAAATAAAAGCAGGTTTTATGACACACTTGTTTATTTCTACATTAAAAAAAATTAGCCAAATTTTACATAAAATTTTCTTTGTACATATTAAAATGTTAACTATAAGCAACTTCAGAAAGAAGCAGCTTTACACTAAAAAAATGGCAACAGCGGATGTGTCACCAAGAAACATGATTACTCTACATACTCCTTGTGTTTAGACATGAAGTGAATCTTGTGGGCACACTTGAGTGTAAACTGCTTAAAGCACAGATTACAGGAGAAAACTGTTTCACGTCCCTGCTCATGCTTACGTTCTTGCTTCAGCTCATCTAAAATATTATGAATGCAAGATTGTTTATATGCTTAAAATTTCTATATTAAGAGGCAGTACAGGGTCATTTCCATATAAGAAAGTTAAAACGAATTGAGTATTATATTATTTATAGGTTAAACTGAGGGCCACGTGAAATTATGTCTCCGGTCCCTTTGAATAATAAACCTAATCTTCTTACCCTTAAAATGACTTCTGAGATGGTTTGTAAGCCCGGTATTGGTTCTGAAACTTCTATTGCAACCAACAAAGATACAGTTCTCAAGCAACAGATCTAATAAATACAGAAGCAATGTTCATTGTTCAACTACAGGGTGGCCCAAACTTTTTTGAACACATCCGTACAAAAATCCGTACATTTTCAGAAGAAATCCGTACAATTTTCGAAAAACAATCCGTACAATTTTTTTTTTTAAAAATCCGTACAATCCGTACATTTTTTTAAACCAATCCGTACATTTTTTAAAAAATCAGTACATTTTTTTAAAAATCTGTACAATCAGTACAATTTTCGAAAAAAATACCATTTTTGAAAAAAAACATTAAAATTCAATTCTTCATTCATTGTCTTTTGTGTTCAGTTCATGTAAGAGGGTTTAAACTTCTTCAGCAAGAATCAATCTGTAAATAAAAAACGGTGTATTTTCCAGGATAAAAATCCATACAATCCGTACAATTTGAAAACAAATCCGTACAATCCGTACAATTTTAGGGTTAAAAAAAAATCAATCCGTACAATCCGTACGTACATTTTGGCCACCCTGCAACTATAATATTCCAGACAAGAAGACTGAATTAGGATTTCCCTTAGATTTTGATGTTGGAAATTTTCCCAAAGGCTTTTTTCCAATAGCCAATTGCAGGCTGCGGCACCTCAGAAAGCCTAACCTAACCTGTGGGAAGTTGCCATTATGGAAAAGGAACATTTGGAAAGTGACAGTTAGAAAATTTTTAACTGTCACTTGGGAAGTCGCCCTTGGGAAAATACCTTTGCTTTGTTTTAAGGACATCTTTAAAATAATATGCATTATTCATTTGTTAACCTACATATCATCATGCATGTATGGTTCTTGAAACATTTATCAATAAATTCCTCTCGTAGAGGGTCTGCCTTTTTTGCGTTCAATATTTGCGAAAAATTGTGTTCAGTTTACAAATTATTAAGAATGCGATTTTCTCCATTGTTGAAATGTGCACAATTCACTTTTGAGGAGCAACCACAAATCAAAATAAACAGTTTAAAGAAACAAAAAGATGCATACATAATTTAAACATGACAGAACTTTTGATGAAACCGTTGTAAATCGGGCATTGCCATCTTTGCTTGGAGGGTTACTTGAAATTACGTTTCCAGTCCTATTAAATAAAACCAATACTGTTGTAATTAGAACGAACTTATTTATATCTCTGGCGGGGCTTAAAGCAGAAGAAGGCAAACCATGGTTTAGAAATACCGGGATCAGAATTAGTTTGTGATTTTTGATTTGAGAATTTTGCTTCTA
Organism: Eurytemora carolleeae; assembly: GCF_000591075.1. Classification (NCBI taxonomy): domain Eukaryota; kingdom Metazoa; phylum Arthropoda; class Copepoda; order Calanoida; family Temoridae; genus Eurytemora; species Eurytemora carolleeae. The sequence continues at coordinate 25,326 of NW_019396799.1, read as the reverse complement.
AAATTAGGTTGACGAATGAAGTCAGCAAATTATTTCAACGAACAAGTCTTTCAGCTGTAATGTTTGATGGGTTCCCCCAACACAATACATAATATAGGTTAATACCTGGGGATACTATCTTCTCAACCTTGTTTCCTTCCACATTCTTCTGCTTAATCTTCCCAACCTTTTCCAATTCCGATTTCTTCTGTTTAATCTTCGCAATTTCTTTTCCTCTCACTTTCTTCTGGTCAATTGTCGAAACTTCTTCCTCTTCAACTTCGTACTGATAAATCACTGTATCTTTTTTTCCTCTCGCTTTCTTCTGATTACTATTCACATTTTCTTCTCCGCTAACTTTCCTCTGTTTAATCTTCACATCTTCGTCTCTGCTCACTTTCCTCTGGTTAATCTTCACATCTTCTTCTCTGCTAACTTTCCTCTGGTTAATCTTCACATCTTCTTCTCCGCTCACTTTCCTCTGGTTAATCTTCACATCTTCTCCTCTTTCGTTCTCCTGTTCAATTATCGAAACTTCTTTCTCTTCCCCTTCGTTCTGCTGAAGCACCGTAATTTCTTCTTCCTGGTCCAGGTTCTGATTAATCTTGGAGTCAATTAGTTTGAGATTCTCATCATCTGTGTTTCTTGTTCTCATCACACATGTATCCTCTTTCATTCCGCTGTTTGACTTGTTAAAAAGAACTCCTAGAGGAAGGATGGTCCTAATTCTCTTACGCGAGTTAACTGCTGGGGGTAGAGAAGCATGATTACCTTCATCAACTGAAGTAGAATGCTGAATCAATACTTCCTTCTCCTTCTGGAACAGGTAGCTTCTCATATTGCTTGGTTTGATTCTGGAAGCATTGTTCCCTGGAGATCTAGGGACAAAACTTGAAGAACCAGCTCCGCTCTTGGTTCTAGTGTAAGCACTAAGGGAGTATTCAACGTCGACAGGAGAGAGTTGAACATAACAAATTGTGCAAGAATTAGTTTCGTCTATTTTTATTTCTTCTACTAGATCATGAAAACTTGAACTCTTCTTTCTTCCCCTAAATTATAAAAAGTTTGTAATTAAAGAAGAAAAGATGAACCAAGCGTCTCATCCGTATTCAATTAAGACTTTCTGCATAACAATGCAAATCAAAATATTAATGTTAAGTTTAAGGTGTGAGAAAAGGGGGGATAAAAGAATTTAAGCTTTAGTCTGTTAAATTCTCTTTCAATAGAACGTATACGGGATTGTGAACCCTAAACTTGATTTAGAGTAATGGATAATCTTTTAATTGTATTGTATTCCAAAGTAATTAATAACATACTTGGCATATTTGACATTCTGGTTAGTTCTCGTTCTCCTAGGAGTTGAAGTTAGAACAGTAGACTCCACAACATCACTTGGATTAGCATTTCTAGGGGTTGATGATAACACTGAAGCTTTACATTTCTTTTTCTCAGGAATATTTTCTTCTTTCTCGAGAGTTGAAACTTTGAAATTCTTGAGAGTAATGTTTTCTTTGTTTTCATTAGTTTCAGCAGCGAACTCTTCATCCACTCCGTTATTTTCGAAAGTTAGAGTAGCAACAATATTCTCATTGAGGAAGGTCCTACTTCTCTTACGCGAGTTAACTGCTGGGGATAGAGAAGCATGATTACCTTCATCAACTGAAGTAGAATGCTGAATCAATACTTCCTTCTCCTTCTGGAACAGGTAGCTTCTCATATTGCTTGGTTTGATTCTGGAAGCATTGTTCCCTGGAGATCTAGGGACAAAACTTGAAGAACCAGCTCCGCTCTTGGTTCTAGTGTAAGCACTAATGGAGTGTTCAACGTCGACAGGAGAGAGTTGAACATAACAAATTGTGCAAGAATTAGTTTCGTCTATGTTTATTTCTTCTACTAGATCATGAAAACTTGAACTCTTCTTTCTTCCCCTAAATTATAAAAAGTTTGTAATTAAAGAAGAAAAGATGAACCAAGCGTCTCATCCGTATTCAATTAAGACTTTCTGCATAACAATGCAAATCAAAATATTAATGTTAAGTTTAAGGTGTGAGAAAAGGGGGGATAAAAGAATTTAAGCTTTAGTCTGTTAAATTCTCTTTCAATAGAACGTATACGGGATTGTGAACCCTAAACTTGATTTAGAGTAATGGATAATCTTTTAATTGTATTGTATTCCAAAGTAATTAATAACATACTTGGCATATTTGACATTCTGGTTAGTTCTCGTTCTCCTAGGAGTTGAAGTTAGAACAGTAGACTCCACAACATCACTTGGATTAGCATTTCTAGGGGTTGATGATAACACTGAAGCTTTACATTTCTTTTTCTCAGGAATATTTTCTTCTTTCTCGAGAGTTGAAACTTTGAAATTCTTGAGAGTAATGTTTTCTTTGTTTTCATTAGTTTCAGCAGCGAACTCTTCATCCACTCCGTTATTTTCGAAAGTTAGAGTAGCAGCAATATTCTCATTGAGGATTTGAAGCCCTGCATCAACCTTATGATCAGTAATTTCATCCAGAGTTGTGACTTCAGCGACTAACTCCGAGAAATCGATGTTTTGATTAGAAAGAGCTAATTTAGCAACTACAGCTTTCTTGGATCCTACTGATCCTTGATCAGTTTCAACATTCTTGGAATCAGTTAGTTCCTGAGCAGCTCTGAGATTGTTAGAGGTGTATATCTCCTGGGAATCTTCATCAACCTTGGAAGCAGTTCTTTCTAGGATACTCACATCATTGTCAGAATCTTTCTCAGCTATATTATTGTTAACAGCTGCGGGATCAGAGTTCTAAATAAATATATGTGTCATTACGTTGCTGCCCTGAGATAAGATAGGGGAGTGCAATACATGTCCCTGGTCCAACTTTTCAAGGCCTCTTCATTAAAAAAAAAATTACACCACTAACTTTAATGGTTAGGGTTCAAGGAAGTATTGAGAAAGAGTTCATGAACTACGTCGGAAAAATATTCAGAAATAGTTATTTTTACTTTCCACAAATATTAACATATGATACATGATATTATATCCATTTTTCAAGGGCTTCTTAAATATATAAATTTTAACACTGTAGCTTATTTAATAAAAAGTTATCATTTCTGATATTTTTATAACACAGACCCACCGTTTGTTTGTTCTCCACCCAAACCTAATCCTACGCAACAAAAAGATTTTTTTTTGGGAAAATTTGTTTACAATTATGGAGTTGAAAGATTAAGAATTCATTCTAATGTAAGCCGTTTTTAAGTCATTAAGAAAAAAACAAAAGGGGGGGGGGTAGAAAACACCAATGATAATTGGTTAAAGCATCAACTTATTAAAAAATGGAAGTCAGCTATAATGAATTTGAAAGAATGAATCTCTTTTCTAGAACTTTCTACCCGTTTTATTTCCCAGTTCCCATAGACCTAGATGACATGGTTTCAAAGATTGAGAAAGCCTTAACTCCTGGATCTAAATGTTCACCTATCAGCATTTCTCTACCTGAGAATTATGAGAACTGTTTGCAGACACGTTAATAAACTCTCCGGCATCATTCTCAACTATCCTAGTTATTTCCGGCACAAGGTCCTCTTTCAGAACAGGTCTCTCAGTAGTATCAATACTCTTGTCCGTATTTGTCATCCTGTTCTGATCAAACCTATGCATTGTCTGGGCGTCAGGTTCTCCGTACATAGGAGGCATGTTGTACTGCGTCATATTTAAAACTTTTGAAGATGGTACAATGTACTCCTGCAGGTTGGGATACTCAGTGGGCTGATGGTTTATGAATTGTGAGCCCGGTTCATTAAACCTCTGGATGCTTGAAATCTGTGTACCGCACTGATTCATATTCATTCCACATGAGCCCGATTCCTTCCACCCCTGGACGTTTACATTTGGAGTATTGTACTGAGTCAAATTAATTCCACTTGGGCCAGGTTCATTAAACCTTTGGTAGTCAGGATTCTGCGTACGGTACTGATTCATGTTCATTCCACATGAGCCCGATTCCTTCCACTCCTGGACATTTATATTTGGTGTACTGTACTGATTCATATTAATTCCACTTGGGCCCGGTTCATTAAAACTCTGGAAATTTGGATTCTGCATATTGTACTGCATCATGTTTATTCCATGTGAGTCTGAGACATTAAACCCCTGGAAATTAGAAATCTGTGACCCGTAATGCTGTGTCTTCATTTCCTGTGAGGTAGTGACCCTTTCATCATAAATGTACTCTGTGGGGTTTCCTCTTTTCTGAATTATATTGGGTTTAATCTGGGTGTCTGGCATCAGAGGTGTCTGTGTGTCTGGCATCAGAGGTGTCTGGGTGTCTGGCATCAGAAGTGTTTGAGTGTCTGGCCTACCAAGCTCATGAAAGTTCATTTCTGGCGAATCCATGTCATCAAACTCAGCTGTATTCTCATCAAGGTTCCCGACTGAAGTGGTATCATCTGATGCAAGATCCGGTGTTACAGAGTGACAAGGGAGAGGTATAACATCGTAGATTAACTAGAAAAAAAGTGTTTTGTTCAGGGGTGTATATTTTCAGAATTCCCCTGGGGAAAGATTTTGATGAATTGTGGAAAAAAATTGTTTCATTCTTTTTAATACTTTTTAAGCAAAAAAATCATTTTATTTCCTCGAAAAAATCAGTTGTTTCCAAAATCATCGAAAACCCCCTTTAAAAATTGAGAACTGCTCAGCAGATACCTGATGCTTTGAACCCAGATGAACTACAAGAGACTCCCCTGGAACAAAGATAAACATTAAACAAGCTTAAATCAAAATTTTAAATCTTAACGAGATCAGGGAACTGAATGCCTGTCGCATCGATATTTCTGTTTAGCCAATCAGAAGTGTGTCAAAGGGATCATGGGTCTAAAAGCTGAGCCATATGACCAAGATCGATAACCGGTGGCATGCACGGAGAGCCTACCCACTAGTATTACACCATTTCAGCTCAATTTTAAACACCAAAAGAAATATTTCGACACTTATCGATATTTGTTAATGTATTTTGATTGTGCATTTGCATTACAAAATATGTAAGTCTCGTAGAAATAATTATGGTTTGACAATCTGAAAGGAAGACGACATTTACGTTTACTTATACATTTTAGAACTCAGTGTTCTAACATAACCTAACCTTTATTTATGTGAACTAATAATTTAAAATGTTTAAAAAGTGCTTTTAGTGTCTAAAATTGCGTTGAAATGGTTCACACATAGGGGGAAGGCTCTCCACGCACGACACCGGACATAAGGAAGCTTGGGCGTTAATTATCCTGCAGCTCAAAATATCGAAAAATATCAAATTGAAGATGATGAACCAATTATAACACTGGCTTACCTTGTGGTGGAATACTGTTACAGAAATAACAGAATCCAGGGAAGATACTTTCTCTTTTGCTCTGTTCTCTGCGCCGCTGATTATTCAACAAAAGCAAAACTCTGTAAAAGTGTTGTTCAGCGAAGTGGACCTCCCTCTCAACCTAGTAAAGCAAAGATAATGAGAATCAACTAATAAAATATTATTCAAACCAAAGCATATTATCTAAATCCTGCAGAATAAAATTGGACTCGATTCACACAAGAAATACCAGACAGTGTTATGGGTTCTGTAAAATCATCAAAATGACAATGCTAAGCAAAGTTACTTCAGGTAATCTTCAGGGTGGCCAAAACTTTTTTGAACACATCCGTACAAAAATCCGTACATTTTCAGAAGAAAACCGTACAATTTTCGAAAAACAATCCGTACATTTTTTTTTTTTTTAATCCGTACAATCCGTACATTTTTTTAAAAATCCGTACATCACTCTTTCTGGATTTTATTTTTTTTTTGGCAATTTTTTCTGTAAATTTACTATAAATTTTGAAACTACAGGGCGAATAAAAAAGTGTGATTGAAAACGCATCTTTTTTATCAAGTTCTCATGAATGGTATTTTTGCATTAGTTTAAAAACTCAAATGGCACTACAAAAAAAACCCGCTCCACTTTTTTTCCGTCAAAATTGAAAGTGAAGAGAAAGAAAATTGTGATAATAGATAATTGCAATCCAGTCCTTAAAGTGTATTGAATTCGTCCTGACCAATTGAGAGATATATCCATAAAGGATCTCCAAAATGTTCATGAAATACATCCAATGTATTGTTCAGTTGATAAAAAAAATAACAGTTGGAACTGAATTGCGAATTTTCATATCACAATTTTGCGAATTTTCTCCGTTTTAATATTTTAAATATAACAAAAATATGATTCAAGCAAAAAAAATGACAATTTTGTAATTTCGTGTCGTCCACTAATCATTTTTTTACTCATGACCCTATATTATAACCTTCAAAAACAAGCAAAAGAAGGTTTAAAACTTCAAAAAGCGTTAGAAAAATGACTAGAAAGTTGATTTTCTTTTAAAGAAATTATTTAACTTAGAAATCCTAACAATTTTAAGGGGGATGCATATTGTTAGGGACTGTTAGGACATGATTATTCTTTACGGAAGCTGCAGTGAAAAAAATTCATTCTTAAAAATGTAAATTAAAGGAAAAGAGAAGATGTCACATTTTTCTGCATATCACTCACATTTTCCAGTTGTGGGTGTGTATGGGGGGAGGGGGGGATGAGAAAAAAGACATCGCTTTCCAGTGGGGGATGTCACCAAACTGAAAAATTACAGGATATAAAAACTACCTTCAGCCGGTCCGCCTTCTTTTGTATAATCACTTGGAATAATGAAGGCAAATGGTTAGTTGAACAGTTAACTAATTAAAAATATAAACATCCATACCCTAGAGAATCTTGTCATCTCCAGGCGGCAAAATTCACAGAAGAACCTAGAAGAGAAAACCAGTATAAGTTTAGAAAATCAATAGTATATTTGCAATATGCATTCAATCAGATACTTTCACAGATCTTAATTGGATTTAAAAACAATTTTTATCTATTCATTGAATTTTGTAAATTACATTTTCACTAACTTTTTCGCCATTTTAATTTTTTCCTTTTTAATGAAACTTTAGGGGTATTGTGTGGCCAATAACACATGAAATGGAAATGTTAACTAAGACTAATTTAAACAAAAAGACCAGATATGGGAATGATTATTTTTTTGACAATAGAACCTATTTCAACGTTAAAATTTCTCATTTGGCTTAGTTTAAAAATACATACCTAATAAACAGAGGGGTAAAAAATTGTTTTTCAACAAGGACGAAAATGATTTTTTAAAAATATGTACTCTGTTATTAGTTCTCAACCCCAACTGAGGTAGACTTTAAACTTGTTTTTACCTGAACACGCCCTGACTGCTGGTTTCAATTATCAAGACTCCCAGTACTTTAAGCTTCGGCTCCTGAGGCCTTCGTTAAAGAATACATCAAGATTATTTCATCAAGTTAAAGAACTCCATCATTATAATTATATCCTCATAAAATTAGTATTAAATCTTATTTGTTCTGTTCCATGAGCAATTACCCAAGAATTTATATCTAAAAAATATATGTGAAATACGCCTATTTGGAGTTGGAACATTTGACGTTATGAAGGGCTGTGCAGATAAGTTTTATATATCAATTATGCTCTAGTCCTGACTATCACTGTTTATAATTTTTTAATGTTACTATGCTAATATGTTAAAAACCCTTTAATAAGTAAAAATTGGTCCTATACTTGTAAATAGTGGATGTGGTATGATTGTTTCATTAGTTTTAGTTAGTTTGTTTATCAATTTTCTAATGCATTCTCTTGTTTTTTTAAGTTGACGCTTTATTTAGAATATCCTGAATATATAAACTTATAAACTTAATCACTATAAAATCTTGTTATCCGAATAACCAAACAGTGAATTATAGCCAGCTGGATAATGTTGATTTATAAGCTTGAGACCAACAAGCATTTTTTGAAGTTTCGATATATTTTCTTCTTTTATCCTATTTTTCTATTTTTGATACTTTTGATCAGTTTTCTCTCACTCTATTCGATTCATGGATGAAAAGTCTATATCTGGGTGTCGTTCCTTTTTTTGTTTTTCTTTGGTTGGTTTTTAATTGTTTTTAATTTTTTCTAAAAAAAAAATAAGATGAAAAGTCATTTCCCATTTTTTTCGGTTTTCCAGTACTCTAGATTTTTATTTTATGTCCTTTTTGTTGCTTTGTTTTTTTCCCTCTTTTTTATTCATATAGATGTATAGATGAAAAGTCATTCAGTTGCAACTACGTTTGCAATATATAATATTAAATAATTTTTAAAATACATACTGCAGTTCTGTTCATGTTCACATTTCAATTTAAAGATGAAAAGTCTGCAACTACGCTTGCAAATTACTTTGATCAGATCTTAATTAATGGAGAGCTCTGCGAAAAGCAGCTCGGTACGGCAATAGGTAGAACGAGACGTTTTTCTCTATGATTCTATAAATGAAAAATACTATTGTCGATTTTTTTTTGTATTGAATAAAGTTGTTAAGAAGAAGCTTGCTTTATTTAGATCTACATGTTGATTGTTGAATGTGCTTCAAGTTTTTTAAGATTGGGAATTTAGAGTGGGCACAGTTGCCCTGAAGCAGGGATAGGTATAAAAAAAATGTCAACCAAATCTGTCAATATATTTCATATTTTACATATCTAAAGAGTATTTTTCACCTTAAATAAAATCATACCAAGAGCTTTTTGGAAAATATTCGAATTTAATTTTTGTTTTTTAACAAAAAAAACACTTACTTTTGAAAGAGCTTGTGACCTTCTGCCTCTGCCATTTTATCTGAAAAAAAAAATATAAGAACAGATCCTAAAAATTGAAAGAAGAGAATTCAAATACACATATTCTGAGGTTCTCATTGTAATTGGAGTGAGACAGGAGTTTAATTCTATATCTGTCCCAGATCTTTACAAAAACTCTTGTGGATTGACTCGCCGGCCTGTTCAGAATACAATCCAAAACAGGCAGTCTGGAATATGCTCCAAAGTTACATGAAACTTTAAAGTTTCTTCAACTCAGTCAGAGTTGACTCTACCAGTTGAGAAGCAGTCCTCAATAACATTGTTCAAGCTCTTTAGGAAGGAAACATATGGAAGTGAGGCAAAAGGACTCTTCCCACACAGAAGTTCAGGTTCTAACAGTTTCTCCGAATTCTTCAACTCGGTTCTTCATGCCCCACCCTCAAATGTTCTTCAATTATAACCAGCAGATATCTGTCCAAGCTTGGTTGGCCAAATCAAAGCATTCTCCAATCCTACTTTTGGTACGACTCTTTCGTAGAAAGGATGGTTTACACCACCACAGAGATTATGCAGTTCGGGAAATATGTATTTCTTAGGCACTAACATCTCATGTGGCTCATCAAACAGAGGAGGATTTACTGTACTGAAACATTTCTTTTTTCTTTACAAAAGGTGATTGAAGCAATTTTGTTCCCTCTGCCCTTCATTCTTAAACTGTTCATCTGAACTGGGGATCTTGCAGTTTTGCTAATAAAACAATTGCAGTCCTCCTTTGACCTGATTTCCTTTCTGAGTATCATCTCCTCGTAGTTTGGCATAGCTGGGATGCTCCTTTTGCCATCTCCCTTCACCTGACGTCCCAACCTACAATGTAATCAATAATCATTCTTATTGAGATATGGTAATTAAACACAGGGGGGGAGGGGGGGGTTCCCCCCTTCCACTCCTCTTTCAGGACTAAGCTAAGGTCAAGATTTAATTGGATATTTCTGAATTAAGGTGTATCATACTTTTTTTTAAAAAAAGCTTGTTTTAAGAAAGTAAAAAAGGAAAGTTTGCATGTTTTATTACAAAGAAGGTAAGTGAGCATTATGTTGAGTACAAAAAGGTACGTTTGCCTGTATCAAAAAAAGAAAAAGGTGAGCGAGTGTACACTGTTAATTTCCATAGCATGTTTCTAATTTCCATGCGCTTGACTCATTCAGTGAAAAAAATATCAAACTAATTTCTTTTAAAATTATATAAACAGAAAAAACCTAAATCTATTTTTATATGAATACTACAAGAGAAATAGTTGTAAAATAACATTTTTTGAATTTCATACCTAGGTAAATCAGTTCAAGTGTTTGTCAACTGACTCCAGGAACTTGAATCAGAGCAGTTCCTCCTCTAAAAGTAAAATATATTTCAAACCGTGGACAGAAGATTGTTAATTGTTCGTATATATATTTATCCATAGCCTAAACTAAAAATTTGCACTTTTTAATAAATTAGCAGTCAAGATTGATATGTCCGGAGTTCCAAATACTCGATAAAATATCAACCTTTTCATCTTTATACAATATACATCTTCAAATTTACAAAATAAGCAGATACTGAACTTCATTAGCAGTAGCTAGCCCAAGTTTTTGGTTAGGTTAGATTAACATGAAAACTTCTAGACAAAGGACTACGGCTATCAATATTTAATATTAATTATAATTAAAAAAATGTGTGCTTCGTGCCATTATCAACTAGGTCAGACACACTGCCACAGCTATACATTTAAACTTTATAATATTCATTTGCATAAACATGAACTATTAGAAAGATGAGTGGAGAAGAGAGAAAGTTTGAATAAAATTGGTTCAACTTTGCCCAGCAGAACTAAGAATCAACTATATATAATATACTTAAACCATCATAATCAAAAGTCTCCTAAATTGCGACATTTTGTTTAAGAACTTTACAGTTACATTCTTGAACTCCTGTTTAAAATTTTCTAATATTTGGTAGATTCAATGCTTGAGATTCAATCTTCCTTCATTAGTGTAACAATCTAAAGCTTACAGGATAGTCGGACATCCCTTTTGGCTCGGTTTTTGTGATATAAAGGTACAAACGTCGGACGCTACAAAGGTCGGACTTACAAACGTGGGACTGCACTGGTACAAACGTCGGACTGAGATAAATATCGGAGCAGTACGAACGTCGGACGGGTACGTTGAAAGGAAAAACATCAGACTTTGGTTAAGTTTGAAAAAAGACTGCATTGTTATAAGAAATAAAATGAAAACCACTCACTTATTGTGATAAAAATCAAAAAAAAACTGAATAAAGTCTCAACCCTTTAAAGGTACCACTGTATAAACTGATGCTGATAATTTGATCCCTATATTTTTGCAACCTACTATTTTAGACCTTTGACATTTTAACCTATGAAATCTATAAGTTCAAACAGTTGAAGTTTGAAAGTATCAAAGGTTAATACCTTCACTCAGCATCAGGTTGCAAAGATATTGGGATAAGAATATTAGAGTTAATGACGAGAACTTAGTTCCTTTGGGTAGATTTTAATCAGACTATTCGAAAAAATTAAATAACTTTTTAATGAAAAAAATCTTAAAAATCAAATTAAGTATTTTTTTTATGTCCAACGTATGTAATAGTCTGACGTTTGTACTGGTCTGGAAACTAAACTCACTGAACTTTTGTAAACAAAGCTTTAGAACATTTCTGTGGTTCTACTTATTTCCCCATATCAAATTTTAGATAAATAGGTCACCAGGTTCATGAGTTATGATCGGAATTACAAAGATCAAATTAAATCAGACTGATAGGGACGTCCTTAATAATAAATATAGCTAAAATTGGTTTTTAAAAAAGCCGAAAATGGTCTTAAAAAAGACCGAAAACAGTCGGAGGCTTGGTCGTTTGGGAAAATTTTCTGGAACTAAAAAATTTCGCACCATAGAATGTATAAGTCTCTACTTGCGGCCCTTTGGAATAATAATTTGTTGCGCTCATTGCGTATAATAATAAACGTCATTTCGCCCAGACTAAGCTAAAATTAATCATCTTTAACGTTATAAAGCAAATATAGTAGGTTCAGCTTTTGGGCAGTGTAATAATGTTTTCCTAGTCATGTGTACTAATGTAATCTTTGCTCGTCTGTTTGTTAATTTTAAGAACGAACGAAATCAATGATGTTTTGAATAATTGAAAAAACGAACGAAATGGATCGTTCATATACATTGGACTAACGAAATGAAAACAGCTGAAAGCGCCCATCTCTAGTCTGGCCCCCTCACTTCATCAAATTACTTCTTTTTAAGCCCCCCCCCCTCATCAATACAAAAAATGTTACTCTTAATTTTAAGTAATAGATGTTAATAATAACCAAAAATGCACAAAATATTCATTAAATTAAATTTTTTTTTTAACATTCTATACATACAGTTATCTATGGAAAAGTCAACAAAATAATAATTCTCGTTTTTTAAAATAATGGGCATCAATTAATTTATAAATGTTTTTGTATTCCTAGTATTATATACTTCATGTCATGGACTAGATTGATATAAGCTGTGAAATATCAAGAAGTACATCTGGTAAAAATGTAATATATTAATTGATATTGACAAAGTTTACATAATCGCATAATTACTTTTTATTCAATCAGAAGTTTATTTTATCAGAAGCAAGATAACAATTATAAAACTTTCCGTACTCTTGACAAGCAGATGGAAACTCTCACAGCTCTTTTAATCTGGTTCCAATTTGTAAAGAGCATTGAGATTATCATTTATATATTTTCAATGGTTACTAGATATCTGGTATACTATAAACTTAACATCACCACTTTCAATGTACAGAGGATTTGTGACATGTGTTACTGAACTTAATCTGTGCCTGGACGTCTAAACTTTTGCCTTTTAGTAGTCAGCCACTGCAGTGACGCCCCATGTACTTCCTTAGGGAGAAGTGACATGGGCTCAACCCTAAACTCTTTTATGATCGGAATGTTCTTTCCATTATTTACTTATTTATACCATCTTCAAACTACCAACATTTCAAAAGGCAAACTAGAATTAGGCAAGGGTTTCATCAATATGAAGCTAAAACCATTACTTAAGGCGGAGTGGGATTCCAGTTTTGCGCAATGTCCCGTTAAATTCCAAAACAGAGAGAGGGGGATTGAATTTTGTAGATCCAGAAAAATAATTAAATTAATATTTATTTAGGTTAGGTTAAGACACTTTCTGGGCCGAGCGCTGCGGCTATGACAGGCTAGGGGGCCGAGCGCTGCGGCCACATGTCTTACATTTAAGACCCCGCCAACTGCCAGTCTCTACGCAGGCATCCCACAGATATAATTTTTCTGGATCTACAAAATTCAATCCCCCTCTCTCTGTTTTGGAACTTTACGGGACATTGCGCACAACAGGAATCCCACTCCGCCATTACTTAAAACCTCATACCTCATGAGAGCAGATAGAATGTGTTCTCCAAGGATGAATCCATAGACATAAACTGGATTAAAATATGAACAATTGGTTCTCTAAAAAGGAGTCTTGAGCAGTCTGGCAGTAGCCATCTCTGATTCCGTCATTTTAACTTCTGAAAATATTAAATCATTAATTTTCATAATTAGACATAACGTTTATATACACTGAATTTTCTTGGCTAGTCTAAGGTCCTGCAGCTGAAGGGTTACTCTCTACACATATATCCATTAAAGACATTATAAAAACATCTCTGACCGAGTTCAATTTAAAACCTCTTCCATCTCATGAGGGTAGTCAATATTGTTTAACAAATGGTTGACAACGTTTATTGAAAAAAGTAATTAAAAAACTTGTGGATAGATTAGTTCCTTTGCGTGGATAGCTGCTAGGTTGGCATTCTCAAGAACTCCTACTAAAAAGCTTTCTCCAGCTTCTTGCAGGGCTTCTAATGCAGCACTCTAAAAAGTAAAAAATCCTGTTTGTTTTCATTTATTAAAATCTTTCAATCTCCACCTGAAACAGTTTATATTTAAATCATGGGATGTCACTTCAATTTTGTAAGGTGTCTAACCTGTATTCTAAACTCTGGATTATACTGCAGCACTATCTCCTGGTGATCAAAATAATAAGATTTTGTTCCATGTTAACATTTTGTAGGAGAGAAAACGTAGAGAATAACAAAGCCTGGGAGCTGAAACCCCATTTTTTACACTTTACACCTGAACACTTTTATAAGGCTCACTGCTGAAAATGAACATCAGGTTTAAGGCACAACACCTAAACTTTTTATTAGACTGCAGTCTACTGGTCTATAATCTGAATTTTCAGAAAATATCACAAAGGGAATTTTGAGTGATTTAATTTTTAATAAACTGTAGGCCCATAATCAAACATATCATTCAGCCTTCATTAAAAGTCCTAACTCAACTTTTATACTGCCTAAGGACTGCCTGAAATAGTCTTTTTAAAGTAAAATCAGATTGTAAAAAATAAAGAATAAATTTTCAGGCTGTATCTAGTCGGTCAAGCAGTTGGACCTCTGGCATTGATATACTGCTACATCAAGAATAATGACAAGTTTTAAAAAGTCATAAAATTTGGAGACCCTCTGCAGTTCTGCACTCTACAGTTAAAAATAATATAGCTAAAAAACAGATTAAAACTTTTAATATGTTGTGAAAGTTCCAGTGTTCTGACTTGAAACATGATGCTCCATTTTCAGCAGTGTGGGGGGGGATGGAAGTCATGAATAACCCTTTAAAATTTACTCCGATTTCTGCTAAATATTTACTGTCCATTTAATCATAAAATATTTCCATAATTAGAGGAATTCTTTTCTGTAATAAAATCGTTTTCCTTGACAAGACGCTGGTAGATAAGTTTTGGAATGAGAAGATTTGTACTCTGATTCTGATAGAACTTAATCTCCTAGATTAATTTTTCAGCTTAAAGCCTAGCACCTTTTAGTATATTTAGAATTAGGGCTGGGCAAAGTTCCATTGACAAAACTGAGGTTTTCAAAAATAAACGAACAAGTCCGTTAACGCACGGCAAAAACCGTTAATTTTTATATCGTTAACAAAACAGATTAGCCGTTTTTCTATTTAGCTATATAACTTGCTACTGTTTTCTTCTATATTAGGGTGTAGATATTTTAAGCACAAGCTTTTCCAGCTTTCTCTTTTAACGGTTGAAAACAAAACAAATTTTTTTTAAACAAGATGAATTTTGTTTTATTTCTGCTTAAAATTGCATTAAACTTAAAAAAAATAACGTTTTTTTAAGTTGTAATTTTTTTCTGCGTTAATGCCGTTAATATTGTAATTGACACTGTTTACAATTTCATTATCTATACACTAAATTTTAATTTTGTAAAAATAGTTGAAATTTTCTGTTAACGCCGTTGATAAAAGATAGTTAACTAACGGTAACTTTAAAAATAAAGGAAAATACCATTAATGAAACAAAACTTCATTCTTACCCTCTGAAACTAACAGCTACCTGAGATTTTATTCTAAAAACGGTAAAAACCATTGGAACTAACCGTTAACAAAATTGCTTGAAAAAGTTGGAACTTGTCCAGCCCTATTTACAATAGTATATTATTTTTTATTCATTATTTTAGGATTTTCAGGGTGAAGGAACAAAGGTCTAATAGTTAATAACATGATGGATGGACATTCATTTCACAAAAAAAGAAGATGTTCTATCAAATTTAGACTCAATCATTTAAGTAAATTTAATTTTGTTTATTTTGAAAAGGGGATGGTGCAACTGGAGATGTCCATATTTGATGAGGGGGGGGGGCATGCATAAACTTTTGGTTCAAATTTTTTGGTTGCACTCCTAATAGGGAGCTATTTTCCAAAAATAAAATTAAATTGGACACTAATGACCTCTAATGATCTCTGATGACCTTTATTGATCTCGACAAATAGAAAAGGTTTTAGTTATGGCTACCTGCATATCAAACGAAAGCTAAGAACCAAGGCAATTCAGTAGCAGCAACA
This sequence comes from Eurytemora carolleeae, assembly GCF_000591075.1. Taxonomy (NCBI): domain Eukaryota; kingdom Metazoa; phylum Arthropoda; class Copepoda; order Calanoida; family Temoridae; genus Eurytemora; species Eurytemora carolleeae. Next base: position 9,648 of record NW_019396799.1, on the reverse strand, counting down.
AATCCAGTGTTTGACCTTCTAATGACCTCTAATGACCTCTAATGACCTCCAAATTTAAAAGGCTTCATGCACATTAAACGAAAGCTAGAAATCCAGGCAATACAGTAGCAGCAACGAATCCAGTGTTGCCCTTCTAATGACCTCCAAATTGAAAATTCAAAAACGCACTCAAAATTCAAAACCCCTTTTAATTGTAAATGTGTATGTAATTTTGTCAAAATAAATTGAGGATTCATTAAAATTTGAAAACATAAGTAAATCTGTAAATGTGTTGCAATAATATTAACGCAGTAGTAACGTATCCATCAAATAAATATATTTTATTGAATATAGCAATCCAAATAGATCAATGACGACAAAAAGCATGCCCATGTTTTTAGTTAATATTTGTCTTTGGGGAAATCAGGNTTTAAGTAGCTATTCATTATTTTACAGAACTTTTAACCTCGAACTTAAAATTCGCGCATTCTTTAGTTTTAGACTCAGAAAACAAATGAGACGAAAATATCCCTTGGCCCAATTAATTGACAAAGTCCAAAAAGTTCATGTAACTTTACAGAGGCAGAAAAAATGGGTAAAGGGATTTTAATGGGGGGGGGGAGAAGGAGGAGGGAAGTAATAGCTCATTATAGGTCGTTAGTGGTCATTAGAAGGTGAAACACTGGGTTCTTTGCTTCTACTGTATTGGCTGTTGTTACTAGGTTTTGTTGATATGCACAATGCCGAAGTTTAAACATTTTCAATTTGTAGGTCATTACAGCAACATTAAGCCTCAGCTCTCTTTGCTGCTACTGTATTGCCTGAATTACTATAGCTTGTTTGATGTGCATAAAGCCATAGTTTAAACATGTTCAATCTGTAGGCCATTAGAAGGCCAAACTCTGGATTCTTTGCTGCTTCTGTATAGCTTGGGTTACTTGCTTTTGTTTGAAATGCAAAAAGCCATAGTTAAAACATTTAAGATTTTGAGGTCATTAAAGGTTGTCATACTCATAGGTCGTTAGAGGTCAAACACTGGATTCGTTGCTGCTACTGTATTGCTGTGGTTCCTGGCTTAGCTTTCCTTTCCTAGTTAAAACATTTTCAATTTTGAGGTCATTAGAGGTCATTAGAGGTCGTAGTGGGTCATTAGAAGGTCAAACACTCAATTTTTGCTGCTTCCGTATTGCCTGGGTTCCCATCTTTTGTTTGATATGCATGAAAACATAGTTAAAACATGTTCAATTAGAGGTTGTTAGAGGTCGTTAGAGGTCGTAAGAGGTCGTTTTCAATTTTATTTTAAGGTTCTTACTTGCTCTACTTGGCCTTTTAAGTTCAAAGTTTAAGGGGATAAATCTCAACCCTTCCAGGTTCGGTAAACCTTCATCCTCCACAGGAGGAGCTTTAACTGGAACTTGTTCTGAAGCAGAATCTTGACTCTCTGCTTCAACAAAGCATTCTCTCTCCAATGGTTCCATCACATTCTTCCACTTAACATCAAGGCTATTTAAAGGATTTGTTCAACTTATGTCTGCTCAAATATATTCATAGATTCTTTGTATATATCAAAAAGTTTAAGTTATATGCATTTGACAGTTGAAAGCCCAATTTACATAAAAAATTTACTAGATATTCATTAACAGTGTTGACTAAGCAATTAAGGTTCAAATTCAAAGATAATTAAGTAAAGTAGAACTTAATACTAGGTTCAAGATACCTGTCCATAAGATATAAAAGGTATATTGAGAAAACATTTCGAATTTTCATTGCCCCAGAAAATTTATGCCCCTAATATCATAAGGACACTTCCTGTGAGTTTTCTCTTCCATCCCATTCTTTTCTCCTATCCTCTTCCTTCTCATCCCAGAAGGTTCCTCCCTTTAAGTAAAAACACAACATTCATGTGCCCTGTATGTTAGATAAAACTGGGTAGATTTGACCTCTGTGCTCAGTATCAAATTCTTCAATCTAAACTGACATTGTGAAATTTTAACTCTGAGATAAGAAACATGCAAAAAACGAACCAAAAGCGAACCCAAAACGATAGTCATTTTGGCCAGGTTTTCAATGCCTTGTAATTTAGAGGAAGTTAAAGTCAAATTTAACGAATTAGAGAGGTCGCTGAACTAACTAATCAGTGATTCAGGTTTTGAACTAGAGTAGGTAGTTCAGCAACCTACCTCAAAGTCATTAAATTCCATTCCTATTCTAGGCCCTGGAATAAATGAATGCTTATATTCCTCATGTTAACTCCAAACCTAACTGAGCACCAGAAGGTCAAACCAGTTTTAATACAAGTGACCGGGCCCAAATAAAAAATGCATCATGTTAAAAATGAAATACCCTTTATCCTAATTTCAAAATCTACAGAATCTGAATCTACAGAAAAATGTCCTGCTGAAAGAAACAACTCGAGGAGAAGGGGGGGGGACAAATACCCGGTGCCCCACCATTTACACATCTACCCCTGGTCTTGTGATACCTGGGAAAAGCATGATGATAAAGATGAAGATAGTTGAGATTTACTTTTCTCTCAAAACCTACGTTTAGACATCAACTTTGGTCGTCTTCCTGACCCTGAGCGTCGAAAACATTAGAAAAACAATCAACTGATCAAATCTGATTCCATTGAAAGATACCGCATAACTCTTGACATGACCAGTGTGTGTAGAGCATAGAGTAAAGGTCAAGAACAAATTCAAGAATAGAAATGATAGATTTGCTGCGCAGAGATCATCTTCATTAGAAACCAATATTTTCTGGGACAGCAAGAACATTCGGCGAGAAGATCTGGGTTAAAGAGACTGTAAGTGGTCCTCCATGCAAAGATGGTAATGGCTGATTTTAACAGTACCATGGATCAAAAATGTGTATGGTACCATCGTTTATCTGACTTTAAAGTGTTTAATTCTGATAATTTCTCCACTGATTCTTACAAGCAAGAAATGCGTAAGTCATTTTCGCAGAAAAGCCTGAAAACAATATGAACAGTTTGAAGAAACCAAACCATAAATATCTAATTCATACTTGATCTGACAAAGCTTTCCAAGGTAACATTGTAAATCGGTCATTGCCATCTTTGCATGAAGGGTCACTTGAAATTACACTCAAAGTCCCTTACACATGAAATTACACTTACAGTCCCTTTGAGGAAACAAAGTTAAGAGGACTGAACTGAAGTGGATCAATGTTCACGTCTGTCAACACATAAAACTTTTTAATTTTTTTTATCGAAAGTCTGTGGTTTGGATGTAAAAGTATGAGATTTTCTTAATTTTATCAAAAACTTTTTTGAAACTAAGAGTAAAATTTTCTGGGAACAAAAAATTATTTCAATTTCTTGTTTTCAACAATAACAACTACGGCTAAAAAGTGTGTTTGAACTTNACCCCTTGCCCATCATTCTGCAAATCCTTTAAATTATGACTTCATTTCAGTTGTATAGGGATCTAATTCACAGATTTTTTAATCAAGTTTTAAGAAAAAAGGTTTTTCATAGTTTCCCTTAAGTACAATTCAGCTGAATCTAATCTTAGAAAGGTAATTCTTTGCGAACACACTTCTTATTTTTTATTTGGCCTTTTGGATCCCCCGGAGATAATGTTACATCGTCTATATACGCAACATCCCCCCAACTGAATTTCCGACCTAGTAACTTTCCGACATACTGCAATATCGGACCTACACCAGCTGTTTATTTCTGTATTAGTTGGGGGTTAGGTTAAGACAATTTCTGGGCTGAGTGCTGCAGCTAGGACAGGCTAGGGGGCCGAACGCCGCGGCTAGGACATGCTAGAGGCAGAGCGCTGCGGCCACAAATTTATATGGCAGCTGTAAAACCATGTGCTAGTAGGTCGGATGTGTAGTTTAGCAGATTTGGCGTAGGTCAGAAGTGGAGTATAGCGGATTTGCGTATGTCGAAAAATACACCATATATCTTGCATAAAGGGTTTTATTAGATAATCAAATAAAAAAATGTTAAACAAATTAATTTTTGAGTCCGAAGACAGAGGGGGGAGGAGGTGATTGCAGTTGCACAATTCATTAACGATTAATTAAACATACTCAGTGACGTCCATTGAAATCCCCTTCCAGTAATAGAAGGTAGAAATTTTAATTCTAGTATTATTTAAGCCAGAATGTCCTCTTGCCATCGAATTTGAATGATAAAGCCAAAGAACATCTTTTGCCTCGCTCAGGGTGAAAATAACTTTCCGTTTTAAAGATTTGTCTTTAAAATGGAGGACATCATCTAAAAATGAATACAAACTAAAGTAATCAAATAGTTAATTTAAGCATTTATCGATTTGGAATATAAAGTAATTCTGTAAATTCTGAAATTATGTTCTGGTGTATTTATTTTGAGAAATACTCCCCCCCCCCTCGCACGAAGTTTGGATAAAATTAAAAAATTGAAAATAACAAAAAGCAACTTTTCATCTAACAAATTTATATTTTGCCATTTTTGCAATAAAACTATCAAAAATTCTTTGTTTATAGTGAAGTGGGATAGATTTTTCAAGAAATCATGTACCCCTTGCTTCATTTTAAATTTTAATTAATACCTGTGTCTACATAAAAACTCTTCGCCTGCTTTCTTAATGTTCTCCTCTCAACTTCCGAGTACTCTTTAAGATAGGTTTTCTTCATTATGTATTGCTGAACTCTCTCCAGCTTCAGTTTTTCTGTTTCAAATCGAAGGATTCTCTCCTCATTCAAAGAATAATTAAAGTATGATTTTTGATTTGATTAAAAGTTGGAATTGGAGTTTCCATCAAAATATAAAAATTGTTTCACTGAAATTTTCACATTTCTTCAAGAAACGAATCACCAAGATATTTTGCAAAAAACTACAAAAAATAAAATTTGCTAAAAATTCCTCATCGTTTTGTTTCCTTTCGAAAAATTCGTTTTTGCAAAAAAATGCAAAATTTCGGAAAAAGTTTGCAATTCGCAAAATTTGTCATTTTTTAGCGAAAAATGAACAAGGGAAAGATGACAGTAATTGGGGGGACAAAGAAAAATACTTTAATGTCAGATAGACAGTCACGAAAGATTGCCAAGAAACAAGGGGAGTGGGCAAATAGTATTCACTTTACTGAGGGGTTTATATCAAATTACCTGTTTATCATAGAGGTTGTGCCCTAACAATCGTCTCCATCTTCTCCATGGTCACCACAGTCTCCACCTCGCCCTTCCACCTTTCTCAGAATTTCCCCTTTCTCATTCAAAAACCGAAGACTAAAATAATTTAAGTATGATTTCTGATTTTATTGAAAGATAGCATGCAACATTAGCCATACAATATTCATTTATATTTTATTATTATTCTACA